>NC_081803.1:16856609-17026609 GCF_963082965.1 Carassius carassius
CTGGAGTGATCAGTGCAGCAGGGGAAGATGCGCGTGCTTGCTGACTGCTGGACGGTGCGAGGTGGTGAAGAGGGATGTTGCTCAGAGTCCAGCTAACAGCCATCATCTCTATCTAATCCCGCGCTGGAGTTTCAGTGCTTTTTATTTTTATTTTTATTTTTTGTTCTTTTTTCTTTCTTTTCTGTAAAAGTTTTAGCTATGATTTCGACTCATTAATTATTCAGTGGATTTACTTTCCCGCGGTTTCTCCCTCGTACGCGGCTACACCTGTGCGCATTGTCCTCAGTAAGCGCGCGCTCTGACTCAGCATCGCACCTGCCCGCCGCTCACCGTCTCGAGTTACAGCTGGATCTCAGCTCGGAGACAATCAGTCCGGGAGCGCACGCTCCATATGCATCCCTTCCGCTGGAACTACTAAGTACAAGATATTCATACTCCTGCGCAACGGCCTTTTTTTCTTCTTCTTCTTTCTTTCGTTCTTTCTTTTTTTTCTTTTCTTTCTTTTTCTTTTTTTTTCTTTTATTGGGAGGAACAGTGTGCAGTGGGCAAAGAAAAATCTTAGTTTGGAGACTGAAAGGAGCGGGGCATGTGGATATTGGCCATCATCTTTTTCCAGTGCATTTTGAATGGTAAGTAGCGTTTTATTTTATTATTATCATTGTTATGCAGGAAGTAACTTCATTGAAATTAATTAACAGTGCATTGCATTAGGAATGCGTTTAAGCATGCTTGAAAAATAATGCATTCTGGTCCATTTGAATTTGTCTCATGTTATTTCACAACACCTTTACTGTATTCTTTTAAAAGATTCACAAATATCATTTGAATGCATACATTATACATTCAATGCAAGCCTTTTTTTCCCCACTAGATTTAAATATTGCAATTTAATTTGAGCAAGTAATTAAGAAGGAGCCAGTACAGTAATAGATTACTTAATAAGCATTCAAATTGACTGTTTTATTATTAGTTACTTTATTACATTTCACTGCTCATTATCCAAAAAAACATGCATGCATTAATATGCAAATAGTGCATGAAGAATGTAAAAAATATGAATCTTGACATCATTGTTGGACCAAATGTGATGTGATTTGATGAGACAAATTTGTTTCTTTCATTTTTTTTATTATGACCTTGGACATATTTACATATTAAGCATTAGAATTAAAAAATGTATCATCTGAGATACTTTTTAAAAATGCACAACATTTTTGAAAAATAAATAGAGCCCTTTTTTTTTCATTAAAAGGCACCAAAACCCTGGTAATTACCTAAAAAAAAGGAATTATATTTTGTTGTATTGTGGCATAGTGACATAGCCACCATGTTTCACGAAGAAGCACTGAATCTTGAATAAAAAAATAACTCAGTCACTCAACTGGCACTTTACTGAATGCTTTCACTGTGACCTTTTCACAAAACATTTATTCAAACATGTTCCCTCCCGTGTGTGTGTCCGATTCCTATTGACCTCTAGAAAAAATTGTACGCAAATGCTCGACAGGAGGCGAGTGTGTTGATGGCTTAAAATGGAAAGACAGCGAGTGGGTGCTGGTTGCTGGGCTAAATCAGAATGGGTGTGTTTGTGGTGGAATAGAGAGAGTGAGAGGGGGTTTGAGGGGAAGCAAGAAGAAAATGGGACCATTTAGGTGGTTTTAACAGAGCAACACTGTGGAAGGTTAATATCAGACCCAGGTCACTCCAACGTAGAATGACCGTCGATGGCAGATGCGCTTTGATAGGATGCACAAAAAAATAGAGGGACACGGCGATGCTTTAGCACAAAGGGTGTTGGAGAGCAGCACAAGGAGCTCTGTGATGGTCTTCCAAATGATCTTTTCCCAAGCTTTGTCACTTTTCTGCAGGGCTCAGATGAAGGCGGAAATGGACACAGTCGTTTAACCTCAATTAATGGTGCATTGATGAAATTGATTATCATTTCAGAGGGGTTTTGGGTTTTGGCTGATTTAGTGGTGCATGTCTAGCCAACTGTGTTCAAATGAGCATTTCTAAAAAGCATTTTAAGTGTTTCTCTTTGAATCAATATGGTCCAATTTGTGCTGCTGTGTTCTAGCAGTGTGTATGTGGGTCTCTGAGGCTCCATTGATCAGTGTTCTGATGCAGTGCAGTGAGCCTCTCTCTCTCTCTCTCTCTCTCTCTCTCTCTCTCTCTCTCTCTCTCTGGCCACTGTAGCATGTTTCTTTGGGGTGTGTGGGGGAGAGAGAAAGAGAGAGAAAAAGAAGCCATACAAAATGAGCCTTTCATGATTTGGTTAAGCTCACAGCCCAGTTCTTCGCTGGTCTCTATGGAAACCCCTGATATGTACTGTATGTTAGCGCAGTGGCCTTGGATCTTCCTGTACAGGTGACCCCGGAAGTGTTTCTGTAATGACTAGAAGTGGAAAACATGGTGTGCTTGTTTACGAAGCCGTTTGGGATGTTTATGTGGAGGGGACAGATAAATTAATTCCCTGGTTTCTTCAATATACCTTTTGAGATTTCATATGTTTCCTTTTTGTGTTTTCCTTTTATGTTTTCAGTGCAGTTTCAGCTTGATGCACAAATAATAGAATATGTTTGTATAATTTAGTCCTGATAAAATACATCTGCACCATTTTTCTAAGCTCCCTGGTACAGGTACATACATACTATTATAGTTTTTAGTAATGTTTTGAATCTTTTTTTATTTTTCCAATTCTAGTTTTCATTTGAATTTCAGTTAAAGTTTTAGTCATTTTGTTGTGCATTTTTGTCATTTTTAGTAGGTTTTTTTATATCAGTCTGTGTAGTTTTTGTTATTTTCTATTTTATTTTTGTCGTGCAGTTTCAGCTTGTAGATGCACAATTAATACAATTATTTAGTATTATTTAATCCTAATAACAAACATTTGCACCTTTTTTCTAAGCTCATCTTCTGAGTACAAGTGTTTTTTCTTTTAATCAGAGAGATACTATTAGAGTTTTAATTAATATTTTAAAATATTTAAATAATGTTTTATTTTTACATTACTTTATCACTTTAATTTTAGTTAAAGTTTAGTCAGTTTGCCATGTGTTTTTATCATTTTAGTAGTTTGTTTTCGTGTCTGTGTAGTTTTTAATCATTTTTATTTTAGTTTTAGTGCAGTTTCAGCTTGTAGATGTAATTGTAGATGAACAATTAATTTATTTATTTTAGTCCTAATAACATTCACACATTTTTTTCTAATCTCATCTCCTCTTGTTTTAGTATCATTTTTGATACTATTATAGTTTTACTATTTTGAATCAGTTTTTATTTCTATATTTTCCATTCTCATTTTCATTTTAGTAAAACAAAATGTCCTTTTTTGTGTTTTTGTCATTTTTTGTAGTTTTAGTTTTCATTCATTTTTATTTTACTCTTAGTGCCATTTTAGCTTGTAGATGCACAATTAATACAATTATTTTGTATCATTTTGTATTAATTTGTTCTAATAACAAACATTTACACAGTTTTTCTGAGCTCAGCTCCCTGGTATTTTATTGAGATGCTATTGTAGTTTATATTAATATTTTGAAACAGTTTTTATTTTTCAGTTTTCCATTTTATTATTCAAATGTATTTTAAAATTTTAGTAATTTTGTTGTATTTTTAGTAGTTTTTTTAAACTTATGTATATAGCTTTTATTAATTTTTATTTTTAAACTGAATTAAAATTCCAAATGTTGCACCTAATGTTGCTGCAACTGAAATAAAATGTTTATTTTATATTATGTCAGTTAACATTTATTTTATTTCAAGTAACAATGTTTTTTTTTTTTTATGGTTTTACTTTAGTTTCAGTTTTAGTTAACTATAATAACCCTGCCCTGGTATTAAACTGTGAATGTTTTTGCATGTAAAATCATTATTTTCAATGGCTCTTGTGTTGGTGAAGAACACTGGAGACCGTGTGCATATTAACACACAAATCTAATTGGAAAAACAGAAGCATCCTCGCACAGACGGAGCGTAAGGTACGTTCCATGTTGTTTTTGTAAACTGATGCAAGGGGCCAACTCTGACATACACTCAAATGGACACAGGTAAACAACACGGCACAGAGCAAAGTGTCCAATCAGCTGTCTCTTTCCATGAGATGCCTTCTAAGAGAGCTTTTAGCTGAGTCCAGATCAAACAGACAAAAGTGAGTGGGCATATCCATTTGTTTTGCAAGACCATGTTTGCAGTCCTGAAAGCAAAGCAAACTGGATATTGTTCTGCAAATAATTTGAGATGGTTTAAAATCAACTTTGAATCAGAACACTGTAGATTCATTGTGTGCGTGTATGATTTTTTTTAAAGCTCCTTAAATGTGCATTGAATGTTAGTGGGGATATTCGATTATATTCTAATCTCTCTCTCTCTCTCTCTCTCTCTCTCTCTCTCTCTCTATATATACATATATATATGGTTATAATTTTAGCTTTTTGGAAATTAAATAAAAATTAACCATTTTATTTATTTATTTATTTATTCTCACTTTTAGGGACAACTTTATTTTAGTAAAACCATGCCATAGATGATACAATTTAAAAAAAAAAGGTCTAGGAAAAAGAAAACTGGATTTAAAAAAAAAAAGATATATCTTTATCTGTTTCATGCAGAAGCAGTATGGTTACATTTTAATCTTGTTCTAGTTTTAAGATCAGTAGTTGGGAAGGTTAAAGGTGTGCCACAGGAAAGCACAATGTGTATTAGAAATAGACATAAACAGATGTTTGGTGTGAGTCAGACTCTCTCTCTCTCTCTCACACACACACACACACACACACACACACTGCGCCACTCAACCCAGTAGCTCTTTGCATATCAGTAATTCCAGGAGTCGTTTGGCATAATGGCATTTTGATGATCTGCTTGTACTAACTGTTTAGTGAGCAGTAAGGCTGATCAGCGTTCATATTTTCCATCAGCACAGCTTATTGTCAATCAGCAGGAAATATGCCTGACAGACGGCCCTGTGCTGGTGGCCATAATGTGTATTTATTTCCTGCTTTGATGACTTGGCAGAAAAAGCATGTTCGTATTTTCCACTGATGAGGACTTCCAGGCTTTTTTTATTTATTTTTTTTGTAAGGAAGCTTCAGCACAAACCTCTTTTCCCTTTGAGTGCAACCATGGTGCTCTTGGCCTGTTGTTGTGAAAAAAATGAGTGCAAGAGATTGTTTTTGGTGAGTCTTGATCAGAGAATAGATGGGTAGGAACTGATGAATATACAGTATGTGCTTGGATTAGATGGATTTTAAGGTCTTGCATGTGATGTTTACACCTGTCCTCATACGTCATTTCATTAGGAAAAAATGTGAGAACATAAATATTAGAGGGACATACTGTATCTTAAGATTTATTTCAGATTTAAAGATCTAATATCTCTATATATGTAAGATATTAAATCTTTACATCTGAAATAAATGTACATATTTGTTGATATATATATACACAGTATGTGTGTGTGTGTGTGTGTGTGTGTGTGTGTGTGTGTGTGTGTGTGTGTGTGTGTGTGTATATTTACTGAAATAAATACTATTTGCAATATACATATACACACATATATTTGTTTAGATATTAAATAATGTACAGTACAGACCAAAAGTTTGGACACACCTTCTCATTCAAAGAGTTTTCTTTATTTTCATGACTATGAACATTGTAGAGTCACACTGAAGGCATCAAAACTATGAATTAACACATGTGGATATTATTAAATATCACAAATATAAAATATTGTGATACATTATGTGAATTCATTTAAGTGAATGAAGCACATTTTAGGTTACCTGACAAAGTATTAATAAAGTGTTTACAGTGAATGTGTTTCCTTATTTTTACAGTCCAAATTAAATATTAATCAACATATTTTTGACCTAAATACAATCTAAATGAAAACATATAGAAACATATATTTTGTTAGACTGTAAAATAATTCAGAGAGAAAATAGATTAAATCTGCTCTCCTCTGAGTCCTGAATATGTGGTTGCATACTTGATTTTTGTCCATGATTTAACAAGGCCTGTTTGATCACTGAATGTGTCCATCTAGCAGAGTAGACCAAATTTTGGGCAGAATTTCAACATCCAGAAATATGTTACATTTGCAGAGATCCCAGCAATTGTCTGATTAAAGCTGCTCTCGCCTCAGGTCTGTTCTGTTTACATTGCATTCTCTATCGGCCCGTCCCCAGAAGTGATTATGCTAATTGCTGTTTGATCAGATGATTAAATTATAATTCGATTAATCCTGAGCACTAAATGCGCTGAATACATTTACATCTGCTTGGCTGCATCAGAGCGCGGGGCGCGAGGAGAGGAGATGAGCTGACCGGAGACTCACACCCAAATATTAGCACATGCACACGTTTGGAAGAGGGCAGAAACTGAGACACTGGTATACTGTAAGCTGTTTTAGGAAAAAATAATAATAATAATAATTGTTAGAGTAACAGTATTTTGAGCAGTGATGAATCGATATATGTGCATATATATTGCAATATGTGTGTGTGTAATTTAAATAATCTGTGAAAATGTTGAAATTATTTAAATAGCATAATATGTTAATTTTAAACGAGTCAGCCTGATTGATATTTTTGTCATTAATTCAGATCTGGCTATTTTCTTTGGCTCAATTATTTGTTTTGGTTGTCCAAAATGACCTTTTTCCTGTTATCTTCTGTAGTGTGGAACTGATAATTACCCAATTTTGTTTTTCACCACTGATGCTCCGATGGGGAATTTATCCGACCGATAAAAAGCTGGAGCTGCTCTTTGTTTTGGTGTGAGTCTTGAGTCATAAATGCATGATTTTAGAAGAAATAGGTGTCCCTAAATCACATTTGTCTCTGCCAACCTCAGACTCTGTTTACAGCAAAAAAAAATTATTAACATTTATATTTAATATTGTAGGGGGAGGGACGTCCTATAGAGGATTTGATTAGACAAAATACTGTATATATTGTGTGTGTGTGTGTGTGTGAACATATTGTAATTATTCCATTATTAATTACAAAGATCCGGCAAGTAAAATGTTAAATTAAAGGTGGAATATTGAAGTGTTTACACAACACTGTTTTCATAAAAAAAAGAATAGGAAACTTGTTTTGTTTTTGCCATTTATTTACTTCTTTATTTTGGGAGAAAGAAAAACACAAAACTTTGGAAATGGGTTTTAAAGATACTGTTATCATCTCCGCGTGAACTGTAAAAATGTAAATTAGTGAAAATGGTGACGTTATGTGCATGCAAATTGAATAATCTTTTTTTTTTTTTTTTTTTACAGCTTCCGTAAAATCATTTATTACAGTAAACGAGTTATAAATGATATATTTCTTTATATATAATTTGTATTTTTCAGTAAATCAATAATTTGATTAGTTGTTTAGCATAGTTTTGGCTCAGTTGAGAATACAGGATCAGTATGAGTTGTTGTATTACACGTGTCTCTGGGAATTGAGGAGACATCAGCCCAGCGTGAGCAGCTCTGCCTCACGTTCCTCATCATCTGAGTCAACGGCGTTTCAGATTCAGACATCAACGGCGTCTGCTCTCGTAATTGATGTAGATCCACGGAGGCCGTTTGATCTCCTTCTCACTACCAGGGAGACTCTAAACGACCATTTGCTCTGATATTATTCAGATGATATTCAAATCATCTCACTTAAGAGATGAGAGAAAAAAAACTTTGCTTTTCCGGTGGGATTAGCGCTGCTCCTGCTCTCACACTTTCCTCGTCATCTGGGGGTTGTCTGCAGCTTTACATTTTGGCAGTGAGCAGTCTCCATTAACCCAGACATGGCTGAGTTGTGCTTAATATTCATGAGAGCAAATTGCAAGCTGGTTAAATTGCAGTGCTCCGCTACAGCTCCCTGACACCAGGCCCGCTGTAGCCCCGGGGCAGGAACTGGAATTCTGAATCTCCTGGCTGCTGTTCCGGGCTCCCCTGCACCCTCTGCCTTAATCACCTTGAGCCTGTGACGTTCCGTCAAGGGGGGAAGCACACCTCCTGTCTGCTGCACAGACAACAGCGCAGACTTAGTCGGCCTGCGGCCAACAGATTGACCCATCCACCCACAACAGGGCCAAGATTTCATCCTCAGAGAGCTGCAGATTTTACACTTTGTACAGTTTAAAGAAATTCTGCTATCAAACGTAGCATTGGATATAGAAAACAGATCCCCTTAGATATATTTGGATTTAAATCTGACAAAATCAAATCATATTTTTTGGATAATTTAAGTATTTTTATGATGTGTGTATATACAGAAAAAACTGTAATATTGTGAAATATTATTACAATTTAAAATGATAGTTTTCTATTTGAATATAGATATAAAAAAAGTATTCCTGTAATGCAAATCTGAATTTTCAGCATCACTACTCCAGCCTTCAGTGTCACATGTAACATCAGTCTATCACATGATCATTTAGAAATCATTCTAATATTCTGATTTATTATGAGTGTTGGAAACAGTTCTGCTGTCTAATATATTTGATGAATAAAAGGTTAAAAAGAACTGCATTTATTCAAAAAAAAAAAAATCCTAATAATATATATTCTAATAATACATTTTCTTTACTATCACTTTTTATCAATTTAACACATCCTTGCTGAATAAAAGTATTGATTTTATTTTTAAAAAAAAGAAAGAAAAAAAATACTGACCCCTAATTACTGACCAGTAGTGTATATTGTTATTACAAAATATTTATATTTTAAAAACATAGCTTCTTTTTTTTTTTTTTTTTTTACTTTTTATTCATCAAAGTATCCTAAAAAAGTATCACATGTTCTGAAAAAATATTAAGCAGCAGAACTGTTTCCAACTTTGATAATGAATCATCATATTAGAATGATTTCTAAAGGATCATGTGATAATGATCCTAAAAATTCAGCTTTGCATCACAGAAATAAATGATAATTTAAAGTATAATAAATTTAAAAACAATTATTTTAAATTGTAATAATATATCACAATATTACATTTTTTCTGTATTTTTGATCAAATAAATGCAGGCTTGATGAGCAGAAGAAACTTCTTTCAAAAACATAAAAAATAGTAATGTTTCCAAACTTTTGGTCTGTACTGTATATATATATACAGTACAGACCAAAAGTTTGGACACACCTTCTCATTCAAAGAGTTTTCTTTATTTTATTTCTTTATTTCTTTATTTTTCTTTTTTGTGCATTTATACCCAAACAATTTGTCGCATATTTTCAGTGCATTCCAAAAATATATTTTCAGTGTTTTCTAGAAAATGTTTTCTAAATTCTAGAAAACATGTTTAGGTTAAGTAGCAGTTCTTCATTAAATAATGTTTGTTTGTTTTAAGATACAGATGGTAATAACATGATATACTGTATGAATGTAGTAAGCATTCAGTACCCTAGTGTGCATGAAACTACCATGGGAATAATCTGATAGCATTAGTGTACAGTAGTACTGCAACAACTTTTTGTATGGCTTTATTGTGTCTGTCCTGATCATTTCTAAACCAAATTTTAGGTTTGTAAGGGTTAATACCAGAACCGCCCTTGCGGTTTGCAGGCTAAATATTGATCGCACATTACTTAAATAAATCGCCTGGCTAGTTTTGAAAAGGGTCTTGTGATGGCTGGTTACACACCATCAGTGGACAAATGCTAATGTATTTTCAAAAGACAAACCCATATTTCTGCTCGCCTTAAATGTAGTTGTCATTCCACTCAAATGCTCCTCTTTACAAATGACCAGCCAGACCTGTCAAGCTCATATATAATGAACATTTATTTGTTTTCTAAGACTGACTTCTCTGTGACTTTTAATAAAGCCCTTTTAAAGCACTTTTTAATAAATATTACAGCACTGTAAAATCTGAAAATATGAATTTGTCTTTAAAAAGCATTTTCTACTTTATCTGATTATACAGTTTATTTTAAATAATATATATATATATATATATATATATATATAATTTTTTAAGTTAGTTTGACTTTAACAATGATAATTAATAAAGCAACTTTTAATGTGCTTTAAAAGCACTTATGTGTGTATGTACTTATATATGTATGTATATATATATATATATATACATATATATATATATATATATATATATATATATATACGTATATACACATATATATTTTAATATTGTGAATGTACTGTATAAACCTACTCATTACTGATCATTATAGAATTTTTATTTTAAGAGTTAATATTATTTAAACAATTATTAAATTGTCTTATATATATTACATGTTAGCCAGACCTTCATCTTAATCGCATAGATTGTTAAAGCAAAATGTGCGCTCATCCGACCACCCTGCCCTTAGATCAGCTTGACTTTAAAATGGTCTCTGCCCTTGAGCTGTCACATGCTCACCCCATAAATATCACCCTGAGTCAAGCCCAGACAGGGCCACAGAGGGACAGTGCGTTAGACACACTCTCAGCAGTAGTTAACAATGATCAGCTCTGAAAGATAGAAACAAGCAGCGACAAAGAAAGCGCTCTGTCCGTTATTTCAGGCAGATAAGAATCGCTGTTAATCAGACAGCCTTCAGCGCTTTCTGAAAATGCCAGATTAATTATAAATTCATTCCATTCATATTTGAAGAGTTGTGTCTGGCCGTTTCTTTGGTTTAGATAATTGAGAGCGGAATAATTCTGACTGCGTCGCTAAGCATGTGCTGGGTTTTACTATCTGAATTTAAATCAGATTAACAGATGCTGACCATGCAGATTTTTGAAGATGAAGAGTCCAGCAGTGCTTGAATCCATGCACAAGTTTTACTGCATGATGTCAGAGATGCTAAATTACATGCATCATGTCTGGATAACAGCTGCTGGCTTCTTTATGTCATCCTCTTGTGTCTGAGGGTTTTAACTGTTTTATAAATCTTTTTCATAGCAGCGTATTCTGAAAATATGACCTTTTTATTAGACAGATGTAAAAAAAAAAAAAAAGATACAAAATAAATAGAGATATTTAATAAATACTATTGTAAAATGTATTTAATATTACATAAATAAATAAACTATTTAAAAGGTTCAGCCAATTGGTTGGTTTTTATTATTTTTGCTCTTTACTTATTACAAAGATATATGATACATATATTTGTAATAAATACTGTTTTATAAAATGTATTTATAAGAAATATTACATGAAGTAAATTAGAAGTTTTAAAATGTTTAGCTTTTTTGTTATTTTTTGATCTTGACTTTTTAACAATAATAATAATAATGATTTATGGAATTCTATACAGTGGCAGTGCATAAAATATCTGTTAAAATGCTGCATGGTAACACAGTATCTCAGTATTGACATAAATCTTTTAATATTTAATGATTCTTCTTAAGATCCAAAGTTCTTTTGATCATTCACCGATGCTTTGCTCTGGATTACCAATAGATCTTAGGTTTATATGTTTTGTGCAAAAAAAAGAAAATAAAATAGTTGGATTGTCAGTGATGGATTGCAACTTCTTTTATGTTAAATGCTGAAGGGTATGTGCTAAATACAGATTGATAGATTGGAGGGGAAAAAAGTGCGCTGTGACTTTGCACTTGTGTTCTTGTTCCATTTATCTGAGTTTTTATCTAGGGGAATCAACTAGCTAGAGTATGGGTATAAATATTTTATCTTTATGTGCTTTTAGACAATAGGAGCATTTTCATGGCCCAAAACTGAGCTCCATTATCTATAAAATACCCCAGGGCACTGCAATTGTTTTTCCTGCCCTTTATGTCCATCTGTAAATGTAAGTTATAAGTGAACAAATCAAGTGATTCAAAATGGATTTACTGGCATAACTGTGTTACAACATTGCCAATGGCCATTACAAATGTAATGAATTAATATAAGGTATTAAAATACATGAGAAAATATGTGGTTTTATTAAAATGGGGTTCAGTACTCATTCTTTAAATGAAATCATCTCTTTTAAAAGTCCCAGTAGAGAAATGTGGCTGAATTTGGCCTTGCTGGCTACATTTACAGTACAATATGTCAGTTTTATTTGAAAGATTAGTACATTTAATAAGATTAGTACATTTTCTGTCAGATGTTTAGAGCTACCTGAAATTGTGTACTTTGCAATTATTTGAGTTTTTAAAATCTGTGAGGTTTGTGTGTCTAAGTATGTATGATTCTGAGCCCTGAATCTGATGGAGCAGTGACTAAAAAGCGCCAAGACTAACTGTTTTAATATATTTATGAGCTGTTAAAGTAACACGTCCCTGGAGATGTGTAGACCAGCAGTGACAAACAAGCTGTTATTTCTTTGATACAAAGAGAAAGAGTGTTGTGTTGTGATGAAACACTAACAACGCGTCATCTCCTGTCTCCTGCAGTTCTCAGTGAAGACCTACATTCCAGCTTGTATTTTGTCAATGCATCTCTGCAAGAGGTAGTGTTCGCCAGCACCACGGGGACTCTGGTTCCCTGTCCTGCAGCAGCGGTGCCGCCTGCTACCCTGCGCTGGTATCTGGCCACTGGCGAGGAGAGCTACAACGTCCCAGGGATCCGCCATGTCCATCCAAACGGCACTCTCCAGATCTTCCACTTTCCTCCGTCCAGCTTTAGCAAAGTGATCCACGACAACACTTACTATTGCACAGCAGAAAATCCTTCAGGGAAAATTAGAAGCCAAGATGTTCATATTAAGGCCGGTGAGTGTTAAAGGATATTTACAGATTGTTGCAAGATTGTTGCCATTTATTCGGATTACACAATTTTTACATTAACATAAATACTAAAACAATCTAATAAACAATGTGATGCATATTTGTCAGTGATACAGAAATAATAAACTGCATGCATTTTAAACACACACTAACCAGGTTTATATACAGTATTTAGCATCAATAAATCCAATTTGTCTCCAATATCTTACATTTTACCTACCTGAACATTGTTTTGTTTTTTTCACAGCTAGCCATATATTAACTATGTTCACATTTTTTTAATAAATACATGTAATTGTTTTCACTATGAACAGAATTGTGCTGATTCTATAAGCGATTTCAATCAATGCATTTTGAAAATGTGGTTATTTAAATGAAATAAAATAGATGCAAATAGTTCAAAATAAACTATATCACATTTTTGAGTGCAGAATGACCTGATTCTTACCTATTTCATTTATGTTAAAATAGTGTGATCCAAATGGATGAACATTTTCTGTGCAGCTCAAATACATAAATGTTAAAGGGTTCGTTAGTTCCAAACCCGTAAGACCTCCGTTCATCTTCAGAACAAAGTTTAAGATATTTTAGATTTAGTCCAAGAGCTTTATGTCCCTCCATTGAAAATGTGTGTACTGTATACTGTTCATGTCCAGAAAGGTAAGAAAAACATCATCAAAGTAGTCCATGTGACATCAGAGGGTCAGTTAGAATTTGTTAAAGCATCCGAAATACATTTTGGTCCAAAAATAACAAAAATTACGACTTTATTCAGCATTGTCTTCTCTTCCGGGTCTGTTGTGAGTGCGACTGCTGTGAATGTTGGCGTAATAACAAAGATAACAGATGTACACAACTGAAATTTACAGTAAATTTACAGTCTTTCCAGGAAAACTGACCAAAAATATTGATGACTCATTGTGCACTACACATATTTTTGTCCAATCAGATTCTCTCTAGAATGAGAACGTTCCTCCCCCTAATATCATTTTTAACTGAATGGGAAGTAGCACATTGTGCGAATGTGAATGGAACATTCTCATTTTTCAAAAAACAAAACACTTTGCTTCTCAGGTAACTTTATTGTTTTTGAAAAGGCCAAAAGTTTATAATTTCTGCACCACCAGTGTCATTAAACCAGACTACAAAACTAATGACTGTTTTCAGATAGGTTTCACTCGCACCATCTGTGATTGGTCAGTCAAACACCCCAAACTCACACCATTGGCTGAGCCAGTGTTGCTATGATGGGCTAGTCAGTTTCTCAAAGAAATAAAACAGTGTTTTACCAGTGCCATAGGTGTTTACTTTTCTTGGTGAAAGACTACTTGTCTGCATATCTAGTAGAAAAAAATAAAAACACTACATATTTTGCACTCCATGGTTTTTTTTTGTTTGTTTGTTTTTTTTCAACCAATGATCAAACCAAAATTCAGTCAACACAAACTCTTTCTCTCTAGTCTTACGAGAGCCCTATACGGTCCGTGTGGCGGACCAGACCGCGATGAGAGGCAGCGTAGCGGTCTTCAAGTGCATTATTCCTTCCTCAGTGGAGAACTACATCAATGTTGTGTCATGGGAGAGAGACACTTTACCACTCGTCTCAGGTAGGACACTGGACGCTTGTCTCTTATTCTGTGCTTGAAAGTATTAAGATGCAATTTTATGTTACGTTAAAGGACCGGTCCACCAATGTCATCTCGTGTTGTTCCAAACCAATTGCATAAATCACTTGTATCCATATAATGAAAGTAAACGGGGACTCAAATGTCATTGACGTCAATGCTGCCACTTGATTAGAGGTTGCATTCACTGAAAGTTATTGTATGGCTCCAAAAGACTTGGAATATAGTGCATGAGTCATATAAACCTTTTTATGATGCTTTTGCGGAGCTTCACAGATTCAGTCCTAATTTGCTTTCATCATATTGGCCTGGATATTTTTCAAAACTTTATGTGATCCACACAGGAAAGAAAGTGTTAAGTTTCAACTTTTTATGATCAACTATTCCTTAACTCTGTGTGAATTTTGCAGTTTTGATCTTCCTAAGCAAATTTTAATCAATTACAGTCCTTGCTTTTCTTGGTTTTCTATCAGATTATCAACCCAATGCCTGCTCTTGAAAACACGTCCACATTTTAGTTGTTTCTTGTCCTGTTGCTGACAAGATGTGATTTATTAGTCTCTAACTTGGCATACTGTCACAGTAACGCTTTTATAAAGTGCTGCTCTCTCGGCTCACAGCTGTCTGATCCTGAATAAGTGGACGGTGGCATTCGTGTCATTCAGATCTGACCTATTTCCCTTCCAGAGGCAGCACGGTTTTGAAAAACCGTATCAGCTAAATGGTACACTCGTCTACACAAATGTCTCCCTCCCTAAGGGCTGTTGGCTCATTTTATCGGGCATTTAGCAAATTCAATAAAGAATCAAAAGAGGTTTAGACTGGGGAGCTAGTGGGGACATTTTCCATAGGTGTGTCGTGTTTTTATGTTCGGCTAAAAAAACCATCTGTTTTTTCATCTTCAGAGAGTAATGTGATAAATGATCACCTGCAGTCTAAAGTACAGTCTTTAAATTCTTCAAACATCTCACGTCTAATGCTCAATCTCCATTTGTGCGCACATTATATTCATATATGAATGTCGCAGCCCAAGATGGGTCTATTTCAATGTAGAAAAGAGAAAGTGTGCAATGAATCTGATGGATGTCTGTCATTTAATAGCGGCAGTCACAAAACATTAGCTTGCCGCTTGTCTGCGCTTCTTTTCCATGCTAAATATTTCATATGTAGAGCAATATGCCTGAAAACAACAGTTTAAACACAGTTCACTGCCTTTCCACACACACTGTCTAGGGAATTTGGAAGAAATCTGTGTGTGTGATGTACATTTGTTAATGGCCCCTCAAAAATTTTCTAAAACCTATTCTTCTGCTATTATTCTATAAATAAATAAGCTTTCACTGTGATCTCACATGAGGAAAAGTGAAGCTGCTGTATACTTTTTTGTAATAAAATATTCATTTCTATCTGTATTTCTGTCTAGTGCATTTGGACTCCAACGTGTAGTGAAATGTTTTTGTTTTCAAATTTTCTTTTGTGTTCCTTTGTCTTTTATGCTCATCAAGGCTGCATTAATTTTATAAAAAATACAGAAAAATAGTAACATTGTTAAATTTTTTTGCCATTTTAAATAATGGTTTTTATATTTTAATATGCTTTAAATTATAATTTATTCCTGCGATGCAAAGCTGAATTTTCACCGGCCATTACTCCAGCCTTCAGTGTCACATGATCCTTCAAAAATCATTCTAATATCTGATTTATTTTCAATGTTAGAAACCGTTGCGTTGCTTAATATTTTTTTGTGGAACATTTCGTACTTTCTTTAGGATTTTCTGATTAATAAAAAGTTAAAAATAACAGCATTTATTCAAAATAGAAATCTTTTATAACAATATAAGTCTTAACTATCACTTTGATAGTCAGTTTAGCACTTTTTATCAATTTCTGCCATTTTATTGTGTATAAGGTGAACATTGAACGTCTGATCCATGATGCATTAGTCCTCCTTTAAATAGAAGATTTAAGTAATCCAAGTCAATAGTATAAAAAGTGTGAGATAAATTACACTCTGATGGTTAGAGACTGTGAAAAATGCAAATTATGGCCAGTACAAATCCTTGCCTTAGCTAGCACCTCTAACTCTGGTTTCGTGGCTGAAGTACATTTGGTATTGCACAGGTGTTTCAGTTGCAGGGGATTCTGGGAAGATCTGGTTGCAGGCGGCTGTGTTATGCAGTGGTGAGCCACAGAGCAAACCGCTACATGCACTTTAGAGAGTCTTTAGCATTCCACACACATGCCTCGCACTGAGACCTCTGGTCAGAACAACCGCTAAAGAGAAGAGAGCGAGAGAGAGCGCCAGCAAGACAGACCCATTCTGTTCTGTTTTTTCCCCTCTTTCTGGTGCTACCCTGCTCGTATTCTGCAGTGAACAGATGCATTTTTGGTGCAGACAGATTTGGCAAACTTATAAAAATAAATTCTACCTTCTTAGTCAGAGAAGCTTATATGTATTGACGTAGATTAAATGTTGTTAAGACTGTCAGTCATTCCGAGTGAGCAAATCCCACCTCGGGGCTTGTTGTGTGTCAAACTTGTGGCATGCCGTAGATTTTCCTTTTCATGTTTTCCAGTTGTGTATTTGACATTTGGCAATCCATTGAGCAGCAACCAACATGTGATGTAGTGTGCATTTAACCCAACACTACATAATAGATTGAATCTAACAAGGCCTAGCAGTAACGAATAGATTCATTAGCGCTAATCTGCTTCATAAATGCTCAATATGAATGCAATAATATAATAATAATAATATGCATAAATGCAATCAATACATTCCTACACTTTGACAAATATGGAAAGCAGAACACAAAGTTGACCATTCAAATGCATAGATATGTTTGAAATGAAGGAGAAAGGTTGCATAGCATTCAGAAGAATCGTAGAGGAGCGCTAATGTTTTTAACTGGTCCCACTGAGGCTGAGCTCTCGCCTCTGTGGTCCGTGTATGACAAGCAGGACTGGAGACTTTTGTCTTCGGTTTTCCGTGTGATTGGTTGAAGTATTGTTATCCAGAGAAAAATGGGTCAACCAGCCCACCGAGGACAGCATGTGTAAACAGGCAAACCGGAGAGATTGTGGCTTTGGGATGGTGAATGATGCTCTCTCCGTCCTAACTGTTTAAAAACCATTTCTGTACATCAGTGCTCAGTAAGCAGAATTCCCAACCCTCTCTCAATCCCTGCATCTTTTCCTCTCTGACAGAGACGAGCAAGGCTTAGCCGGATAAATAAAAGGGATACTCTGAAAAGCAGAAGAAAATCAATATCAGTGTGCATTAATCATGCTGCGGGTGCAATTATGGGAAGACGGAGGGAGAGATGCATTTGTGCAGTTCTCAGTGTTCACTGGTTTCTGAGGCATCAGTTTAAAGTGATTGATCTTGATTGTTATAGATTATGTTAATGCTAATTGTTGAAATATTTATGAACAGTGAACTGATGGTTGATATTCTTTGTTGCTTAAGAAATGGTTCTTTATTAAATGGTACTTCATAAACTGTTATGGTCAACGTGAATTCAAAATTGACTCTTTTAACTTTCTTAAAGGTAAAGTGTATAATTCCTTGACATTTCCCAAATATTCCTAAATATGGCGGGAAGCTCAATGTTGTGACGGCATCAAAGAGCAGCATACTCTTTGTGGAATCAACATTGAAAAAAAATGGCAAAACCTTTTTTTTTTTTTTTTTTTGCCCTCTGTTTATTAAACCCCTCATGACATTAGCAATATAGAAGTCACATCTGGCCAATGCTTGACTTGACACACACACACACACACACACATATCTTAGCTCTTTCAAATACACATATATAGTCAGTTTATTCTTGGTCATTTGAAAGATATTATGTTGAATCCAATCTATTCTCATTTAAATTTCAGTTTAATCTTTGTTAAATTGTTTACATCGTGTGCTGGTGTTGATTACAGTTCCTCCCACATAGATGATTAAACCCAGCCTCAGACTGGATCATATCCAGCTTAGAAAACACATCATAAAAATTACATTTGGCTACCCTAAGACTTAAATTGGAACGTACAAACTGTCCCCAATCTGGCTAATTATGATGATGTCATATTCCTCATTTCACCTTTGACTCCTTATTTTGTATCCTGCATCTGCAAATCAGTTTCCCCACTGCAGCAGCTAATCACTCTTGAGGAGCGTCTCCATGAGCCCTTACCATCAGCGGACAGCTGCCGCAGTGTGTTTGAATGGTGGCGACGTTTCAGTGTTCATTGTGCTCATGCCCACAGCCCCCTAACACACCGCTTCCCTGCTATTGTTTACAGAGAGAAAGGAGGAAAAACCTGGCAGGCGCTTTCATGATAATCTTTAAAATGTTTGTGAATAGGGTGAACCGTTTGGTACAAGAAGAGTAAAACGCTTAAGGTTGTTTGCATGGCAACGCTGCAACCGTCTATTTGAAACAAACAAAGCTATTGGCCAACAGCTACTTTTAGCTTGTAACTTGTTCGCATTTGATGTGTGTTTACTTACTGTTGTTTTAGAAGGTCAATGTTTAATGTCCACTGCAGACTTGCTAGCCTACCATACGGTGGTTGTAGGTGTTTTTTTTTTTTTTTTTTAAATCAGTCTACTCAATTTCAAGGAGGGTTATGGTTTGTATAAAAAAAAAAAAATCATGACCAAATTACCAATAACATAAGTCAGGAATGTATTTTGGGAAAAGGATAAAACTTTCATATTCCTCACTAAATAGAAATGTTGTTGCTAGGTTTTTACGCTGCTAGCTGTGCAGGTAAATGATTGGCTGACACGCTGCATGTGTTTCTAACTGGAGCCAGTGAATTCGTCTACGCCCGTTTTTTAAGTAAATTGGCTGAAGAAATTTAACAAAATTACCTAAAACGAAGAGGGGGTTGGGGGGCTTCATCTAATTGCGACCTTCATATTATCTGTGTGGGGAAGATAAGCCCTGTTCTCTTGACAGTTATTACTCACTCTGTTTGTAAGTACGATTCATCCTTTCTCTAGCGCTCTGAGGTTTCAGGCCTGCTGTCTCTCTTCCTCCCGCTGTAAAGCTTTGCCACTAGTGCAACTGCTCAAACATGCAAACTCCAAAATGGAGGCCAAATCATGTGATCGTGAGCAGCCATCTTCTGTGTGACTGTGCAGACAAGCTTGAGTAAAGACAAGGCTGTTCATTTACACTGCAGAATGAATGTTTTATTGGAGGGGAAAGGATAGAATAATTGTTCATCATTGATACTGTAATAGATAGATGTGCATAAAATATGACATGGTTGAAACTATTTTCCCAATGTGGTCAGAAGAAAAATCTAATTATATTCTCTGAACAATTTTACAATTTAATAAAGTAAACTTATATAAAAAATATATATAATATATATAAAATAATAATAATTAAAATTATTATTATTCTTACTGCTCCATCATTCCCACAACCCTAGACTAGAGAGTGTAAGCGGTTTAAAGAATGTATGTATGGATAATAATAATAATAATAATAATAAAATTTTTGCAGTGTGTCTTGCAGAATCATCACTTGAAGCCAGAGGCACCAGACACCAGTCTCTTTCCACAAATATGAATCCTGATATGAGCATTGTAAACATATGGTGAATTATTTATGAATGACTAACCCCAGATGCTGCACTTGTTAAAATGTGTTAAAATGCATAATTGCATTCTCATCTGAACCTAGATTTATAATTGATGACATCTGAGTATTTGCTTAAAGGTTTTTGTTTGTCTGTTTGGCTCAAGTAGTTTTTGAAACTCTGCGTGTCAAACGACCTGTTTCTATGTAATCAGTCAGGGCAGTGCAGTCATCGCAGACTGATCCATTTATATCGATTTACATTACATATTTATTAAGTATTATTTTCAATTTAATTCATTGATTTAATAGATATTATTAAGTAATTAAAACATATAAAACTTATATAAAATTCAATTAAAATATATATTTGGTGTATATGGAACTTTAAGTTTGAAATATGTCGTTTTTGTCACTTTGACATTTAGAATGTACTGTTTGTCGTGACATATAAATTGTGCATGTGACTGCACCCTCATGTTCAGGTTAGATTTTGAGCGAGTCAGCATCTAGACACTGGACAAACACTGGTGAGTGATGGGCACACTCATCAAACAGCTTGTGTTATTGTTGTCATGGCTGTCCCCTGCTCTTCTGTGTGGGGTGCACTGAGCAGATGGGTCTCGGCAGATTAGATGGACAGATGAGTGGAAGTCGGGTGATTGTGGGGGAGAGGTGACCTCAGCATGCTGACCTATGAGATACAAGATTTAGAGGAAAAGGGAAGACATTGCACATATAAGGATGTGTGCCGGGAAGTCATACTGTGTACAAAGCTACCCCCCTAAATTTTTGTCATTTTCATTATTCCTATTGTAACACACTATTGTTTTAAAAAATATTATAATTATGTATTGTATTTATTCTTATACTATTTCAGTTTCACTTTTAGTGTTCGAATTTCATCCAAAATTTGCCTTGCATCCCAAGGCATTCAATACACACTAAACAACAGCCAAATAAACACTAACATTAAGAACAACAACATATAAATACATAATTATGTACAGTGCAAATCACAAGTGAGCACTTCCACATTTCTGGAAACAGTGAGGCCTACTTTCCTCCCCACCTTTGATTAAATAATTTGACAGACTGATGAACAAACGATTTCTGTAGTCTGTTGAAATGAGCATAAGTCTGCTGTTTGAAGGATGAAGCTGATATTCTCCAAATAAAGCATAATAAAACATTAAATAAACTCAATGAATGCAGACTTGTATAAATATACGTTCATATTGAATTAGAAGATAAATTATAATATGTTTATAAAATAATACATTGTTTTTGTGACTTCGTTTCATTACAGTGTTGAGGATATAACGGGAAAAAGCTCATTTCAACTCAAATCATTAACACTCTTGAAAAAGAGAATGTGCACGGTTTAGTTTAAAATGAAGGAAATCTTTCTAATCTGCAATCATTTAAAATCTGCTTTCGTTTTATCCTTGCTCTGTCTTTGGAGATGAAGATGGCACTGCGTATAGTTCCTCTCTGTAATGTTGATGCCATTTGTACTATAAGTAGGTTGAAAAATGGACCCCTGGGCTGCGATCCAGGGCCACACAGGCAGGGGCCACACAGAGTAATTAAAATGTCCACTTCCAGACTGTTGGTGTGCAGTAATCCGGCTGGCATATGGAGAAGAACAGAATTAACGCAGAGACTAAAACAAATGAATTAAAGCTTAAGAACAAATATTTGGTCTTTGGTGGCCTGTAAGGATTCTCATCTGAGCTGAAGTGGTTTAGACAGACGGCCTGCTGAAATACTCGCTGACCCAGTGTTCTTCAGGAGAATCTGTCTGCTGTGATGTAGGGAAAACTTTGACTCGATTTGTTGCTGCAATTGATCATACTGTATGTTGCCATTATACGCTCTTAAAAATAAAGGTTCTTTATTGGCATTGATGGTTCCATAAAGAACCTTTAACATCCATAGAACCTTTCCGATGCACAAAACATTCTTTACAGTGGAAAAATGATATTTGGATTAAAATATAAAAAAAAAAATATGAACACAACACTTTTGTTTTTGCCCCCATTTTTCTTGAGCTGAACTTAAAGATTTAAGACTTTTTCTATTTACACAAAAGGCCTATTTCTCTCAAATATTGTTCACAAATCTGTCTAAATCTGTGTTAGTGAGCACTTCTCCTTTGCTGAGATAATCCATCCACCTCACAGGTGTGACATATCAAGATGCTGATTAGACGGCATGATTATTGCACAGATGTGCCTTAGGCTGGCCACAATAAAAGGTCACTCTAAAATGTGCATTTTACTGTATTGTGGGGTCCGAAAACCAGTCAGTATCTGGTGTGACCACCATTTGCCTCACGCAGTGCAACATTTCGTCCTTCGCACAGAGTTCAGATCAAGTTGTTGACTGAGGCTTGTGGAATGTTGGTCCACTCTTCAATGGCTGTGCAAAGTTGCTGGATACTGGCAGAAACTGGAACACGCTGTCGTATACACCGATCCAGAGCAACCCAAACATGCTCAATGGGTGACAGGTCCGGTGAGTATGCTGGCCATCCAAAAACTGGGATGTTTTCAGCTTCCAGGAATTGTGTATAGATCCTTGCATCATGGGGCCGTGCATGATCATGCTGCAACATGAGGTGATGGTCGTGGATAAAATGGCACAAAAATGACCCTCAGGATCTCGTCACAGTATGTCTGTGCATTCAAAATGCCATCAATAAAATGCACCTGTGTTCATTGTCCATAACATACGCCTGCCCATACCATAACCCCACCGCAACCATGGGCCACTCGATCCAAAACATTGACATCAGCAAACGACTCACCCACACGACCCCATACACGCTGTCTGCCATCTGCCCTGTACAGTGAAAACCAGGATTCATCCGTTAAGAGAACACCTCTCCAAAGTGCCAGGCGCCATCAAATGTGAGCATTTGCCCACTCAGGTCTGTTACAATGACGAACTGCAGTCAGGTCGAGACCCCGATGAAGACGACGAGCATGCAGATGAGCTTCCCTGTTCCTGACAGTTTGTGCTGAAATTCTTTGATTATGCAAACCAATTGTTGCCGCAGCTGTCCGGGTGGCTGGTCTCAGACAATCTTGGAGGTGAAGATGTGGATGTGGTGGTCCTGGGCTGGTGTGGTTAAACGTGGTCTGCAGTTTTGAGGCCGGATGTACTGCCAAATTCTCGGAAACGCCTTTGGAGGATGCTTATGGTAGAGAAATGAACATTCAATTCACAGGCAACAGCTCTGGTGGACATTCCTGCAGTCAGCATCCCAATTGCACATTCCCTTAAAACTTGCAACATCTGTGGCATTGTGCTGTGTGATAAAACTGCACATTTTAGAGTGACCTGTTATTGTGGCCAGCCTAATGCACATCTGTGCAATAATCATGCTGTCTTATCAGCATCTTGATATGTCACACCTGTGAGGTGGATGGATTATCTCGGCAAAGGAGAAGTGCTCACTAACACAGATTTAGAAAGATTTGTGAATGATATTTGAGAGAAACAGGCCTTTTGTGTACATAGAAAAAGTCTTAGATCTTTGAGTTCAGCTCATGAAAAATGGGAGCAAAAACAAAAGTGTTGCGTTTATAATTTTGTTCAGTGTAGTTTTCAATCTAAGAAAAAAGTGGTTCTTTTAAGAAATGTTCCTTGAAGTGGTTCTTTTATGCTGCGAAAACCCCTATTTAGACAATATATTTTTAAGAGTGTACAGTCTAAAACAACAACAAGGTTATGTCGAAGACGTTTGTAGTCATTGTAAATATGCATATTTTTTAAATGTATTCGCTATGCACTTTTTTGTGTGTGCTGTAGAAAATGAACTAGATCTGTGTGTTTTTTAATATAAGAAATCATAAAAAAGAGCTGTATGTTCCACAATATGTATTTGCCATGTCTGGGCCGATATTGTGGGCAGAGACAGATCACTTCTCTCCATTGCAGTGAGTCAGGCTGTTAATGTCTAATTGGCACCTAATGAGGGACTGCGGTCTGACAGCCTCTGAGAGCCCACAACATCTCTGACTGTGTTCATGAGCGCCGTGGTTCATCTTTAAACTCTTTAAACCATCAGTTTGTGATAGTAATCAGCCCAATCAGGACAAAATACTCTTATTATCATCATCATCATCATCCTCAGTTAACCCACACAATCATAACTTACGGAGCATATCAGTGGAGTAATTACATCAGTTTTACATGGATTTGAGGATTTTTTTTTTTTTAATACAGCAATTTTTTGTGTCTGCCAAAAGCTTCTTAGGTTTATTTTAAACTTGTCTCTGAGCCAAAGCAAATTTAATACATGTATTTAGGTACATACTATAGGATTATAGAGATCAAGCTCTCTGTGTATCAGCCGATCGTAAAATAACATGTGTTTCAATGTTCTCAATCCTCTAATCTGACTATTTTGTTTTGCAGATTTTCCACAGGATAAGACATCTGCTTAAAAAAAGCATCCACAATAATATCTAAATCTCTAGCAAGGATTGACTGAACTGAATTTATCCTGTTTATATACTGTAAGTAACATTTAATCGGTATCGAAGATCTTGAACATATACGCAACTCCAGTGTAAAAACAAAACACACCCTTTAACTACTGTTTTTCACTGCTACCAAAGAACATTAACACTGTGTAAACAAAAGTAATAGTGTTGATTATGTTTAAAAGATGAAGTAAATGTTTTGATCCTTTATTTATATATATATATACAGTACAGACCAAAAGTTTGGAAACATTACTATTTTTAATGTTTTTGAAAGAAGTTTCTTCTGCTCATCAAGCCTGCATTTATTTGATCAAAAATACAGAAAAAAATTAATATCGTGATATATTATTACAATTTAAAATAATTGTTATTAAATTTATTATACTTTAAATTATCATTTATTTCTGTGATGCAAAGCTGAATTTTTAGGATCATTATCACATGATCCTTTAGAAATTGTTCTAATATGATGATTCATTATCAAAGTTGGAAACAGTTCTGCTGCTTAATATTTTTTCAGAACATGTTATACTTTTTTAGGATACTTTGATGAATAAAAAGTAAAAAAAAAAGAAAAGAAAAAAAAGAAGCTATGTTTTTAAAATATAAATATTTTGTAATAACAATATACACTACTGGTCAGTAATTTGGGGTCAGTAATTTTTTTTTAAATAAAATCAATACTTTTATTCAGCAAGGATGTGTTAAATTGATAAAAAGTGATAGTAAAGATCACTTATTAAAAAATATATTATTAGAATATATATTATTAGAATTTTTTTTTTTATTTTGAATAAATGCAGTTTTTTTTAACCTTTTATTCATCAAATATATTAGACAGCAGAACTGTTTCCAACACTCATAATAAATCAGAATATTAGAATGATTTCTAAATGATCATGTGATAGACTGGATGTTACATGTGACACTGAAGGCTGGAGTAATGATGCTGAAAATTCAGCTTTGCATTACAGGAATAATTTTTTTTATATCTATATTCAAATAGAAAACTATCATTTTAAATTGTAATAATATTTCACAATATTACAGTTTTCTTCTGTATTTTTGATCAAATAAATGCAGGCTTGATGAGCAGAAGAAACTTCTTTAAAAAACATTAAAAATAGTAATGTTTCCAAACTTTTGGTCTGTACTGTATATATATATATATATATATATATATATATATATATATATATATATATAACAGTGAGTTATAGCATTGTTGCTAAAGCTAACTGAAAGTCTCAGCTCTTTCTAAACGGCTGCTAGTTCAACAAAACTCTTGTCAGGTGCTACTTAGGTTTTTGACACAGCCTCCAGCCTAGCTGTGGTTAATGAGTAAAACTGGGTCAGCGGGATTACATGTATATCCTAAAATTGATCTAATTCACAAAACGATGTTTGCTCGCAAGAAGATTCTGAACCTAGTAGCTGCTTTCCTAACTCCGCTGTATGTGTGCTAACGTGCCTCCCGTACAAGTTCATCTGCATAAGATGATACAATAGCGCCTCAGGATATGAACAGATGGGAGTGTTTAGCAAACTCACAGCCCACCTTCTCCCCCCGCCGCAGTGCGGCACCCCCCACGGGCGCCTCTGTTAACCTGTCACTTGTCATCACAGGAGATCCAGGCACCATATGCCCAGAGCACCAGAACCTCACCAGACATGAAAGAGGATGCGGAGAGGAACAGGGGAGCTTCTTTTTTCTGGCGTCTGTTGTCGTGATCAAAGATCTGTCAGTTTGCACTGCATAATGTGGAGAACTTTTCTGATCATTCGACGTCTGCTTCTTAGATTGATCTTTGGGAGATGATACTGGCTCATTGATCCATCGCAGACACCTGTGAGAAAATCCTGTTGACTAGCAGTTCAAACCCGAGAGGTATAAATTGTTTCTCTCATCAGTGTTTGTGAGTATACAAGCAGGATAAATGACACTCGGAGTTCAGCTCTAATTATTTATTTATTTATTTATTTATTTATTTATTTATTTATTTATTTATTTATTTATTTATTTATTTATTTATTTATTTATGTTACTATTATCAATGTGCTATATTTTTATTTGTTATGGTTTTGTAATTTTTAATTTGTGTATTTTCAGTGTACTATAAAAACAGGGCAAATTGTGTAGTTTAAATAGTAACTTTAAATAATATCAAATATTTACTAGAATATTTATACAGGACATATGCATATAGATATTAAGGACGGAACATTTCTTTAATGGAATAGTTTACCAAAAATGAACATTTTGTCATCATTTATTCGTTTGTCCGTTTGTTTTAAACCTGTAAGGCTTTCAGGAAAAAAAGAAAAGAAAAAAATTTGAATAATGTGCTGAGCTTTCAAGCTTCAAAAGTATCATCATATTGTCATAAAAGTGGCCCATATGGCTCACATGCTATATAACAAGTCATACGACAAAAATCATGTCATAAAATATTCAATTCAATTCAATTCAATTCAAGTTTATTTGTATAGCGCTTTTTACAATACAAAATGTTACAAAGCAACTTTACAGAAAATTATGTTTCTACAATATTTAGTACTAGCTAGTAGTTTGTGCACGTTTGACAGGATTTTAGAAAAAAAAAAAGAATAATAATACAAGACGTAGTCAGCTAGACGATGAACTATCAATATTATTAATTAATTGTTATTATATGATGCAGTCACACGTGTAGCAATAAAGAAGTTGGCCAGTTATAAACTTGAATAAAAGTCTTGAAAAAGTCTTAAAAGTTTGAACAGCAAAAATAGACTCAGCACCGAAACCATTCCTTCAGTAATGCTCATGCAACACTCCTGCTTGAGGCTCAGGCGCTGCTCCTTCTCCCCGTGTGAATGCACTCATTTGCTAACATGCACACCAAAAAAAATATGCGCTGCTCACGCTTTCGGTGAGAAACCGGCCTTATGTTCTCATTTACATCCAACTACAAAACACCTGCATTGCTTTACAAGACATATCACTAGAGCTGCTCGAGTGCAGAGAAAATGGTGGACAGCGTACAACTGGTTGAGGGTGGAGATATGCTAATGCGGGACAGTCCATCAGCAGTCGCTGACACTATACTGCTCATATTGACTTTTATCATTCTAGGCTGGTTGTGTCCACACACTGCTAAAACACATATATGTAAAAGTAAATTTTGCATCCAATGCCCCCTTTAAGAGCCTTACTGAAGACCAGAGAACTGGAAGAATGTTGTTTATAATTTTGAAAAAACCCTGCCAGAATGTTCTCTGTTAGCTGGGTAATATGTATATAGTGATAGCGATGTTTGCCTTAACAGCCACTACTAATTAAATCATTGCAGTCGTCTTTTTTATTTTAAATCTCCCCCACAGTGCCATCTAAATGTGGCAAAAAACATGCCAAGGGCTTCTTGTAGCCCACAGTCCTGTGCCGTCCGATTTCAAACAGCTGAGTCCATCAAAAGAGCTCCATGTATAACATGTATAATGCATACAAAATTTTACACTGTATGTCCAGTCACATAAATTTTGAGTAAGACACAGGGGCTTGTAAGGCTGGAGGCTTGACGTCCTCAGAGGCAGGACCCTAAAAAGGGATAATTTTCTCTCTTATTCCAGCCAGCAAGAGACATGGAGAATGTCTTGGTGCTGTAGCCCAGTGACACAGTGCTCTGATCTGCCTCCAGCAATCCTACCGCCCCCTACCCCCCGTCTCCACCCGCTAATGTCACAGCCTACGAATCACTCCGCTGGTTGCCACAGTAACCAACTCACCTTCCTCTCGCCTGTCACATCACACCTAAAGAGACCGATACGTCTTGTAGTAAAGAGTCAGATAGAATGCAAACCACAAAATAGACACGTCTCTGAAATAGCTTAAACCTCTTTTTTGTTCAGTACATAGCCGGAAAAAGAACAGCTGTCAAGGAAAGAGAAAGAATCACGGTTTTGCCTGAGAGAGGTGGAGATGGGGAGGTGTCTGTGTGTGTGAGTGGGGGGGGGGGTGTTCTGGGTAGAAAGTGGGTGTATCAGACATGACAACCCAACTTTTGCAAATTTGCAAGCTTCAGGACAGCTGTATTCTGCAAAAGAGCGTCTCGCTCTCTATGCTGTCTGTCTGTCTTTCTGGTGCACAAGCACAAGCTGTCTTGTGCATCACAGCACTGAGGGGGCAGCCACAGAGGAAACACAGCCTTTTGGCACCTGGGTGTTTAACCTGCATTTTACTGCATATGCTGACAGGCAATTAAACCATAGCCAGGGGCTAATTATCTCAGATAGCAGCAGCTGCAGTTGGGACGAGAGGTAGAATTCGAGCACATCAAAAATGACATTGTTCGCTTACATTACTAAGATGCATATTGCAGTGTCCGACAGAATAAGCCAAAGGATGTGTGATTATATGATTTATGTACTGCAGGTTCTAGGAAACTTTCACACATTTTTGCATGAGGGCAAACATGGCTTTTCAAGGGAAGATGTAGAGAGCTAAAAGAACAATGTCAACTCCACAAAAGCGTAATGGAGTAATTGTCGGTCTCCACGGTAACATTCTGTGCACATTGTTCAGGTGGAGCAGCTGACAGAAAAACCATTACGTACTAACCCTGAGAGGGAAAGAGAGAGAGAGAGAGAGAGAGAGAGAGAGAGAGAGAGAGAGAGAGAGATGGAGTGTCATGTGGTTAATACCCCATTTTTGTAAACTTTTCATCATGTGCAGTGCAAAACTGAAGAATGTATGTTTTTGAAACATTTTTAATTAAATGTTTCTACTTTGACCTTTTGTTCTGATCTTTACATTTTGCTGATTCTAATATAATGTAGTCAGTTTGATTCAGTCAAATAGATTGTTGACTGTTTATTTTTGAATGAAACTACACCCACTCATGCACACATTTATTTATTTACTTACAATTTTATTTTTTTTATATATATATATTTTTGTGCAATAAATGACCACAACTGCAGTGTCACGTTGGCGAGTTTTTCATGGGAAAGTTCAACTCAAATTTTATTTAAAATATTTAGAAGTCATTTGTTATAATAAATGATAAACAGTATTTAAGAATAAATTAGAAATAATAATAAATAACAAAGACAAAGTAAGTGGGCTGTTTTTCTTTATTTACCTATTTATGTATTTATTTATTTAGTTAGTTTTTCTAATATGCCGATTTTTGCATGGGAAAGTTCAACTCACGATTTCTTTGAAATATTTAGAAATTGTTATAAACAGTTATAGATAATATTTCATAATGAATAATAAATAATAATAAATAAGAAAGACAAAGCAAGTGGGCTGTTTTGTCGATGTATTATTTATGCATGTATGTATTTATTTACATTTATTTTTGTGCTTTGCTTTTTGTTTGTTCATTTGAACTATACACAAATATTTTTGTGTGTGTGTATATATATATATATATATATATATATATATATATATATTATATATATATATAGATACATACATACATACATAGACAAAACAGACCACTTGCTTTATCTTTATTTATTGTTATTCATTTTTTATTTATTTTATTTTTTATACAACAAATTATAAATTGTAATATGCATTTTATAAAAAAAAAAAAAATGATAATGTACAAAAAATAAAACTGGACAAAACAATTCACTTGCTTTGTCTTTGTTGAAAATCATCAGTCATTTTGTATGCAGACTACTGTGTCTAGTTGACATGGGGAAGTATTGTCCAGAAGTCCCGAGATGCTTGTAGCCGTCTGTTCCTGTTTACTCTGATGGGGATGGCAGTCCAGCCAGCAATCACGAGGGGATTGAAACTTCCCCCTGGAGCAATTCAAACCTGAGCATAATTGACAGGGTGTTATCACACTTTGTCTCTCCACTGACTCCAGGAGAGATAGAGGTGCACAAAGATTATTTGCAAATAAACCTGGTCATCAAATATCCATTTAACAGAAAACACACTGAGGGCCACTGGCAGAGATTCTGCGCCTTGTAATGTGTAAGTGTCAGAACAGAAATCTATTTATTTACATTGCATTTGCAATGTCCTTTTATCCAAAGCTTACCATTAATTCAAAGTCAATTTTATCAGTGTCTGCTTTCACATGACCTTGCCATTGCTACTGCCATATTGAGCTACAGGGGAAAAAATGCACTCCAAAAGAAGGCTATAGCAGGTTTATGTGTTTTATTTTTAGCCCATAAAGCTGTTTTGTTTTATTGTCATCAACTCCTCACTGTAAATGAAACTCGTTTCCCACTAAGCAGTGTTATAAAAGATTAATAGGATCTAATTTAGCACATGATTTGACATTATAGGATATATATACAGTTTGCAGCAGTTATATATATATATATATATATTCCGGGAGTTTAATGAACTGATCACAATAGCAAGGACACATGCTCTCACACTTACTGTCGCAAGCTTTCATCTATCCATTTATCTTTCATTTGTCTTGTTCTACCCTTCTTCATCACTCTCTCTATCACTCTCTCTTGTACTCAGTCTTGAATATTTAATGTCTTTGAATTATGGTGCCTCTCATCCATAATGAAGAGATATCAGGCAAATGGAGCTTCTGATTTCAATCCTTCGTTTCGCAGCTGAGAAGTTAATGATTTTAAAGGGGTCATGAACTGAGAAGTCATATTTCCCTTGATCGTCTGAGATAAGTCAATGCAGTATAAAAACATCCTGTATGTTTCAAAACTCAAAACTTTCTTGTTGATTTAAAAACAACTTTTACTGAAACCAAGCTTAGAAAGCGACTCGTTTTGGAATGTGCCACTTTATGAAGTAATAGTGTGGCTAAGCTCCACCTCCGCAAGAGAAGATCTCTTTAGCCCCGCCCACCGATACATGCTTGTAGTAGCAGGAGAGGAAATACTAGAGAGAAGCAAACACAAAATTACTCCATCAACAGAACCATACAGATGACCTTACGAGATTACAAGACACTGTGTAGTGTAAGTTTTGAAAAAAGTCTTTAAATTGCTTTCTTGTGATCCTAATATATGTAGAGAGGATGTTATGCATCATCTCGCAGATCAATTTCACTTTTAGGTCAGTGGTGCGAATGCTAGTATGTCAGACACAGAGTGGGACTTTGGTTAACTTTCCGAGATTTATCATGTCAATCCGTGCCGTTCTGCTGTCTATGGTCATGTTGCACCACTCGCGTCTGGTGTAAACACGGGTGAAATTAGTAAAGCGCTCCAGATCGCATCAGTGAAACACTCTTTGTTTGTTTGCTTTACTTTGCTACAGATTCATTTTAAAACAAGACAGTATGAGCCAGAATTTTCAGAAAGACTGAAAGTAAATGATGATGCAGTGCTGAGTCTGATTAGAGTGGATACAACGGTAATGTCGCAACACATAAATGTGAGGAAATGTGCTTTTACCACTATTGCAATGTCTGTCCAGACCGTTTGATATATACTGAGTATTTATATGTTTTAAGCCCATATGATCCATGTTGTTTTCAGAGTACGTCACAGCAGTGTCCATCTGTCATTTTAATAAGCAAAACTTTTAGCCAATCATAGCAGTGGGCGTTTACTTGTCTTGAATGTACTCATCTATAAAAACAACTGTTCTGCAGAGATTCTCAAAAACAGGATCCAAAATCAAAATAGCCTCTTACTTCTAAATTATGATGATTTTTTTAATGAAAAATAACACTAACTTTATAATTAAACCCAGAGAGCATTATAAAATAATAATAATAATAATAATAATAATAATAATAATAATAATAATAAAGTACAGCTCATGTTCCCTTTAAGGGTCAAGCTTGTTTGAATATTTCATCCAGATTTGCTCTCCGGCAGATGTGTGTTCTCTGACTCAGCTGGATGAGTTTCCTATTAGCAGCTAATAATCGCTGGGATGGGATGCAAAAATCAAACCTCAAACTGCTGGGAAGTTAATCATGTTATGTAAAAATGTTTATATTAAAAAAACTAATTGACTATTGTATATACTGTATAATATGGTTTAAGGCAAGGCAAGTTTATTTATATAGCACATTTCGTACACAATGGTAATTCAAAGTGCTTTACATAAAAAAGTAAAATGATCATGAAAACAATAATCACAAAATTAAAACAGGGAATTTAAAAACTTACTTAAACATAATTTAAGACATATAAAAATAGAAATTATTTTACATAAAATACAGTGCAATCAGTTCGGAACTAATGCATTCATAATGCTTTATAAATCTGTGTGAGTAATATTCATGCGCTGTTATAATAATTGTAATATTTTTTATACAGTAAACGACCACAAGAGCATTGTGTCATGGTGTAAAAAATATAAATATATATATAAAATAAATATGTGTATGTGTGTGTGTGTGTGTGTGTGTGTGTGTACTGTATATATTATAGTAAACAGATAAACAGCATAATGTCACAGCTGTGAATTTTGCATGGCAAAAGACTTCTCGCATTTTCTTTAAAAATGTTTACAAATTGTCAGAACATTTCTCTAAATTTGTCCTGAATAATAATGTTGCACTGATATGCAGCAATCACTAGGATTGAGTCTACAGTAGATCTGTTGATTTAAACCGGTGCTGTAACATATTGGTCTCTTTAAATGTTTGTATGAACAGCTGGATTGAAGATCAGTCCTCTTCAGATGAGGAGAACAGACAGGAGTGTGTGTGTGTGTGTGTGTGTGTGTGTGTGTGTGTGTGTGTGTGTGTGTGTGTGTGCGGTAACATGATGGATTGCGTTACCCTGACAACTGCAGCTTCTGTCAACATCTCACTCTCTGACAAATGATGCTTTTTACAGCCGTGTTAATTGCATTCCATCTCTCTCTGATAAAGTCACTGATCAAACTGAAGCTCACTTATTTGCATGATTGGCTTTATTAAACCCCTGGGTCTTTCACGTGTTTTTTTTTTTTTTCTCAGGAAACTCTCCCCCGGTTTATTTTGTATAATTTGGTTTCAAAAGAGGACTTGTCTTTTGCTTTTGTGCTACTGCTGTTGCTTAGACCAAGTGAATTTATCAAACTCCTAACCTATGTAGATTAAATTTTTTTATTTAGCTTAGTTTTTTGTTGTTGTTCAGAGTTATAAATCACATGGACTGAAAGGTCATCCTAAAAGTTTAGGTTCAGTCAAGATTGTGATGGGCAACAGTTAATAAAAAAGACTTGTAAGATGATGTTTGGGACTGAGGAAGTGTGTTTGGCATGTGTTTTTAGCATTTAAGTGATTTGAGGTATGTGAGGTCTACTGTATATAACCATACGAAGTAAAATGTGATTATGAGTTTGTGTGAATCAGCTAACAGAAAAATATCAGAACTTGATTTCTGAGATACATTTTTGGTAAATGCCACATCAACAATTTCAGCATTAGACATGATGTTTCCCGTTTTTAAAGCATGGATTTAACAGGTGTACAAACTAGATAGTGTGGTTTAGCCTATGGTTTTAAGAGCTCAGAATCTTCAAATAAAGCAGGGACTTTGCAAGTGCTCATTAAATGTAAAAAAAAATTATGATAATTGTATGATAATTATGATAATATGATAATTAAAATTGTGACATGCTTATGCATGTTTAGGTTATGATATAGACTATCGTTCAAAAGTTTGGAATCAGTAAGAATTTTTGAAGAAATTAATACATTTATTCTGCAAGGATGCATTAAATTAATCAGAAGTGACAGTTGCGGCATTTGTACTGTTACAAAAGACTTCTATTTCTTTTTTCTATTTCTATTTCTATTTTTAACTTTCTATTCGTCACATAAACCTAAAAAAAAACTAATAAAAAAAAGCATATTATGGTTTCCACAAAAATTATGTACCAGAACCGTTTTCAACATTATTAATAAGATGAAATTTCAGCATATTAGAATGCTTTCTGATGGATCATGTGACATTAAAAATTCAGCTTTGACATTACAAAAATAATTACAATTTAAAATATATGAAAGAATAAAACCACTTTTCTCAATTGTAATAATATTTCACAATATTACAGTTTCACTGTAATTTGACCAAACATTGTAAATGCATAAATCAAATATTTCAAAAACATTTAAAAAATCGTGTTGAGCTTTTGAGCAGTAGTGAAATTGTAAACAAAAATCATTCACTGAAGTCATTATGAGTGTTGTCTGATTTACAAATGAATCATTCTTTTGAACTGATTTGTATGATCAACAGTACAAGCTTCTTATCAGGCACTACTAAATAAATATTTATTTGACTACAAATGCTTTTATGTGTTGACTCAAAAGAATCTGTGAATCGCCTTTTGATTTTTATTGACTACATTGTATCAGACATCTCAGCGTTATCAAATACTCACTGAAGGCTCTTCTTTGCGGTTCACATTGCAGACAGGCCACTGTCAGAGGCGATATGGATCGTTACTATTGATCTCAGGCTATTGTGCAGTGAACACACACACACAAATCAAATAACTGCTCAATACCTTACAGGAAAATCATCAGAGCCAAGGGAACAGATTCATGTTAATTGTGTTCAATGTTTTCATGTGTCATTTGGAAGGTAACACATGTGTGTCTTATCTTGCTGATGTGCCTTTGCAGCAGTTGGAACCAGAGGCCTGGAATCCTTGAAATCTTGGTGTTAGTGCCAGTCTTGATTTGTTGGCAAAATTGTAAAATATGTAGGAGCTGGTGTTTTATGCTTATGGGTTAGGGAAATCTATTGTGGGAATATGTGCCAGTTTGTTTTGATTGTATTGTTTGATTTGTTTTAATGGCAAACATATGGTATCTAAAGATTTTTAACAAGTTTTATGTGAGACTAGTTTGGACTATATGGCTCCAGAGTGTAAAGAAAAGGCTGAAACTGTATTGTGAGTGATAAGCATTAGAGCATTGTGTGGTCTGGGTTTGCTACTGTATTTAAAGGAGAAGTGAAACATGTGAGATTGCTAGAGGGAGAAACTGAGAAATCGGCTTTACAGGAAGAGAAAAGAAACCAGTAACCTGTCATTTCGACACAGTTAAAGCACCTCAAGAGCTCCAGCTATCAGATTAAGGAACTGGGGCACGCGACTCCCTATCGGCTCTTCTGTAAGTATATTCATCCTCAACGCTTGGCCTTTCATTGCACCATCTCAAATACAAAACGGCACAGGATAGCAGTGCTACTGAGTTAATAATCTCATTCTAAATAACCTGAAACATCTTCATCCTCCTCATTCTCAAGACAAATACAACAGCACATTAAGTGTGACTGTTAGTAGAAATGTAATTTGCTCCTGCTGAAGTGTATGTTTGAGTAAATGGGAGATAGTGTCTGTGTGTGTGTGTGTGTGTGTGTGTGTGTGTGTGTGTGTGTGTGTGTGTGTGTGTGTGTGTGTGTGTGTCTGCTGTGGTCGCCATACATACACACGATATGCACTAAGCATGTAAACAACTAATGAACAAACGAAGAAGAAAGAAACAGTTTGGCGTGCTTTTTCTTAGCGTCCGTTTCTATAGTGACTCGTCAATTCATCGCTCTGTTGAGAATGTCTTGAGTCTTAACCAGGAACATACTCTGAGTTGAATGAACTTACTCCCGGATGCGTTTTTGGAACCACATACCTCGAGTAAGCAAGGTTTGGGGTTAATAAACGGAGATTTCAGGGTTTAGTTCACGGTGAGTTAACCCTGCTTTCTGGAATACACCCCTGGTCCTCTCTCGTCCTTCACTGTCGTCGTTCTTCTTTTGTATCCTTCCGATCTCACCGGCGAGTGGAGCAGGTGTCGCTCATTTCCCAATCACTCCACCGGCCTCGCTCGCTCCCATGGCTCTCGGCCCCGCCCCACTCATCACAGTAGGATATTTATTTTATACATTTATTATAATACAATTACACATACACACACACACACACACACACACACAGACTCACACACATGCACACACACACACACACACACACATAGACACACACATATATATATATATATATATATATATATATATATATATATATATATAGTCATACAACATAAAAAACATCAGACAGCTCATTAATCTTTGCTTAGACAAAATGAACACATTCTCTCTCTGTCTCTCACTCTCTCTCTCTCTCTCTCTCTCTCTCTCTCTCTCCCTCTCTCTCTCTCTCTCCCTCTCTCTCTCTCTCCCTCTCTCTCTCTCTCTCCACTCACTCGCTGTGTAAATTGCAACTCGTCACACTCCACATTAAGTCCACGACTGGCAAAGCCCGCAGGACCTCAGATCTGCAGTGTTTCATCTCTAACTGGGTCAGAACTCACAATACCTGCATCTCGCCTTTTGGCTCACTCTAGCTTCTTTTATTCATTGCTAAACTGTTTTATTTATGGTACTTGATTTATTGCACAGAGAATTAACAGACTAACATAAACACACACAGAGAGAGGCTATGTGGAGCTTTTGTTGGAAACACCCCACTGGAATGAATGGAATTTATCATTATAACTCATGATTCTTAAATTTATGAAGCCTGCATATTTATTTCTAACAAAACAACATTAATATACGTTTTTTTTTTTTTTTCAAAGTAAATAAAAAAATTTTACTTGCATAAACTTTCACTTTCAGATAAAAAAGATGTACAATTTTCATGGTGCAATGGTTCCTCAATAGGCGCAGATATTCATGTTAATCAACAAAATTCAGTGCCAAAAGTGTGTGAGATATGGGGAAAAGCTAAATATATTTTACAGAAGGTTTTTTTTTTTTTAACTACTACAACTTTGTAGATAATCTTACAAAAAGTTTTTTTTGGTTCCTAATCGTACAACATACTAACTCGGGTCCAAAATGACCCGATATATATATATATATATATATATATATATATATATATATATACATACATTAAAATATGATTCCCAAAAAATCTGGAAACAAATAATATTGTTGCCCATTCTGAGGGTCTTAAAACTTTTTGTAAAGTTTCATTCCCTTACTAAAAAAATATTTGGCTTTAAATGACGTGGTGGAATTACCTTCTTATTTGAGGCCTGTTCTATATGTTCTTGTTGCAGGAAATGAGACAACTTCCACCCCTCAATTTTAGTCATTGCACCGAAAGGAGAGCAAATGGCATTCTCAATCAATCTGACACAGATGTCTCCTCTGAGAGGCATGGCAGACCGTGTGGCGGCCCTGGCAGACATTATTCCTCATAAAGTTTTATGACCTGCATATTCTGTGTTATCAGACCATTAGCATGAAATCAGTACTTACTGGTACATGAGCGACGTGACCGGCAGGAATAGCTGCACTAAATCAGCGAATTCCTACTGAGGCTGATGGGAAAAACAAGACTGTTAACCATGATAATGTCTCATTATGACATACAGATGCTCCTGATTAACTGTGTTTAACACTCACCAATTTATTAAAGTTTACAAAGATGTTTACCTCATCCTAATAAAATCATATTTTGTGTTTTTAGGGGCTCGATTTCTCATAACGTCCACAGGGGCCTTGTACATTCTGGATGTGCAGAAGGAGGACGAATTATTCAACTACCGCTGCATGACGAGACATCGCTACACGTCTGAGACCAGACAGAGCAACAGCGCACGGCTATTTGTGCCAGGTAAAAATGTTAAATGATATATTATTAGTCAGTCAGATGATAAATTTGTCATTCCTGTTGCTCTAAAGTTTCAGTGTTAAAGCCAGAGCTAAACTAGCTACCAGAGAAGCTACTGCTAACAGAGAAATTTTAATGAGACTTTTAAAAAATTTGATATATGTAATATAACTTATAATGTTTAAAATGAGTCTAAAGATAAAAAAAAAAAATTCAATTATCATTATCATCTTGGAAATCAAACTTACAGTCATGCTCTTCTAGTTGAGCTATCGCTAAAGATGTTTTTGATTTACAGTTAACACCAGATTTTGACAGATATTTTGTGAAATTTTAACCTATGTTCTGGAAATTTAAGCCTGACAATTCTCCATTCAGATAGATAGTTAGATAGATGGATGGATGGATGGATGGATGGATGGATGGATGGATGGATGGATGGATGGATGGATGGTTAGATGCATAGGTGGATGGGCGGACGGACGGACGGATGGATAAATAGATGAACTGGTGGATGAATAGACAGATGAATAGATGGATGGATGGATAAATAGATGAACTGATGAACGGATAGATAGATGAACAGATGGATGATGGGTGGATAAATAGATGAACTGATGAATGACTGGATGGATGGATGGATAAATGGATGGATGGGTAAATAGATGAATGGATAGATAGATGGATGGATGGATGGATGGATGGATGGATGGAGAAATAGATAAATAGTTGAATTGATGAATGGATAGATAGATGAAAATAGATGGATGGATAAATAAATAGATGAGCTGATTAAAAGATAGATAGATAGACAGACAGACAGACAGACAGAGAGACAGACAGACAGACAGACAGACAGCTGGATGAATGGATGGATGGGTAAATAGATGAACTGATGGATGGATGGACAGATGAATAGATAGATGGATAAACAGATAAATAGATGAACTGATGAATGGATGGGTAGATTAAATTAAAAAAAAATTTTTCTTGTTAATAGATCCAACAAAGTCGGCGCCTGCGATCCTCGATGGGTTTGAGAAGCGGGAGGTCATGGCATCCCACAGAGTTGAGCTCCCATGCAAGGCCTCCGGACACCCGGCACCAAAATACCGCTGGCTGAAAAACAACAGGCCGCTAGAATCAGACTCCCGTTTCCGTCAGAGCGTAACAGGCCTGCTGATCGAGAGAGCCCAGCTCAGTGACACCGGCAGCTACCTGTGTGAGGTGTGGAACAGCTATGGGAACACAGAGGTCATAGGTCGTCTCACGGTAAAAGGTATATATCAGGTTCTCCTGCCTTTTTTTTGATAGATTTCTAAATATCTTATTGATAAAGTAAAAATAAATAATATCACTGTGTTTTTCAAGAACCTCTTAAAGTGGTGGTCAGTCCGCGAAATGTGAAAGGCAGTGTGGGTAGCCAAGTGTCACTAACCTGCAGCGTTACTGGCTCGGATGAGTACGAGCTCTCATGGTACCGCAACGGTGACAAGATCAGCGCTGGCGCCAACGTGCGGATGAACGGGATCAATAAGGAGAACCTTGTGATGGATGGGATGGCGAAGAGCGATGGAGGAGTGTACCAGTGCTTTGCCAGGAAGGCCAAAATGTCAGCTCAGGATTTTGTGCAAGTCATATTAGAAGGTCAGCACCATCCCAGCCATTTCATTTTGGTACATTTTGATTTCTTTAACTTAACAAAAACATCTCTGTCTGCAGATGGAACCCCTAAGATCCTGTCTGCCTTCAGTGAGAAAGTTGTCGGTCCGAATGAGTTTGTCTCTCTGATGTGTCACGTCAAGGGAACTCCACAGCCTGCCGTCACCTGGACACTGGACGATGACGTTGTCATGAAGGACAGTCGGCACCGCATCGGTCACAGCATAACAGCAGAGGGCAACGTGGTCAGCTACCTGAACGTCTCCCACACCCAGGTCCGGGACAGCGGGGTCTATCGCTGCACCTGCAACAACTCAGCAGGGATGGTCTCCTACCAGGCTCGAATAAACGTAAGAGGTGCTTGTCAGATCAGCTCCTCAAAAACACACACATATATTTCATTCTGCTCATCTCAAGTTCATACGTGAGTCGAGGGCCTGACTAACATCTGCTGGTATTTTTTATTTCTGTTAAGCTTTCTGGTCTTTTATTGCATTTTTTTTGGGCACGTTCACTCTTTCATATGGCTCAGTGTGTATTTGTTTTCTTCTGTGTATTTTTTTTCTTTCCATCCACACTCTTAAAAATAAAGGTTGTTTATTAACATTAATGGTTCCATGAAAAAACCTTTAACATCAGTGGACCTCTTTATAAAAAGAAAATCTTTATAGTGGAAAATGTAAAATATTCTTTATTCTAAGGTGGGCGTTTACAACACAGTTTTGGCTGTTTAATTACACAACAGTTGCATTTTTGGGTCCTGAAAACACAAACTTTTGAAAACAGGTTTAAAAGTGTAAGTTTTTAAAACAATACCATTATTGTGCAGGTGCACATCACCAACTTCTGGCCTGGCAAACTGCATTTTTAGGTGTTTTCACAGATCTGTGTGAACTGTTTTGACAACACTGATGTCTGTATGTAAAACCTTTTAAAAACGCAAAGGAAAACATTTTCCATTTATAGTGCATCGTTGTCATGTAAGTGTACCAATAAGAACTTTTTTTAAGGAGATTCGTTTAAAGGTTCTGTTTTTAGATCAAATAATGTAGTAATTTATGATTAAGTAATTCTGCAACACCTTGTCAACCACCCACAACGTTCTAGCATCACAATAACAACTTTTGCACAGACAAACACAACTCACATTTTACTTTTCTAGTTTTGAATTGTGATATTACATCACAGTTTGCAAACCACACACGGAATGTAGCATATTTTTAACAATTTCCTCTGGAGAAGTACACTTTAGCATAAGATTACTTATGGAAATATTATATTTTAAAACAATATGCTCAAGTCTGTACTGAATGTATTGTTTTTGGATGCTTAATTGCATGTTATTTACATTCATTAAATGAAAATTATAATTTCAGTTTCTATTAGCTGAGCTTCTTCAAAGCTATCTTCAAATGTAATTTAGTACATTTAAATTATATTAGCTTTAAACACAACAAAAGATTATTAAAATAGTTAATTGAAATGTACTTTAACCACTTCAGCTGTTATTTTGATTTTTTGAGAATTAGGCATATGCAATATTGGACCCACCGGTGGGTCCCCAGAGTTGATTTGGTTAAAGTAAAATGTTTAATTTGACATTTTTACAAAGTGTAGTTTTTAATAAAGTACTTATGTGTTTTAAGAAATTGTCCCAAAATTATTCTTTAAGTACACTCAAGTTGATGCCACTTTAACTTGTCTGTTTCTTTGATCTTAGAAAGGCCCTCATCCATAAACCATAAATCCACATTCTCTTTATAAATTTCTTGCTACATTTAATGCAAATCGGACTGTCAATAATCTTTTTTTTTTTTTACCCGTAAGGTCCTGCTGACATACGACCAATGAAAAACATCACAGCTATAGCTGGGCGGGACATGTACATTCACTGCCATGTGATTGGCTACCCATATTACTCCATCAAATGGTACAAGAACTCCAACCTTCTCCCATTTAATGACCGCCAACGGGCCTTTGAGAACAATGGCACGCTAAAGCTGCTGAACGTGCAGAAAGAACTGGACGAAGGGGAGTACAGCTGCCATGTGCTGGTTCAGCCCCAGCTCTTCAAGAATCAGAGTGTCCACATCACTGTGAAAGGTAGCGATACTGGACATCTGAAGTATAATGAGTTAAACGATGACATTTGGTATAGCAGTATTTAACAGTGTTCTCTGGTTGTTGTCAGTGCCTCCCTTCATCCAGCCGTTCGAATTTCCACGTTATTCCATCAGCCATCGCGTCTTCGTGCCCTGCGTTGTGCGCTCAGGTGACCTTCCCATCTCTATTACCTGGGAGAAGGATGGAAAACCCATTAACGCCAGCCTTGGGGTGACCATCGACAACATCGACTTCACCAGCTCCTTGCGGATCTCCAACCTCCAGCGGATGCACAACGGCACCTACACCTGCATTGCCCAAAACGATGCTGCCGTCGTCAAATACCAGAGTCAGCTTATAGTTAGAGGTAAGACTACATGTTTCGTATCCTTTTTGGGTGTATAACAAAGAAACATTCACAAAGACAGAACTTGAATGAATGTGATCCTGTGGATTTTTTGTAGTTCCACCAAAGTTCAAAGTGCAGCCTCAAGACCAGGATGGAATCTACGGTAAATCTGTCACCTTGAACTGCTCTGCGGATGGAGAGCCACGGCCAACTATTGAGTGGAAGTACTCCAAAGGTACATGGCTTCACCGACAACTATAACATTGCATGCAAAAGTCTTAATTAGTGTATTGTCTTTTAAATATATGTTAACATTCCTAAATCAAGATACATTTACTTGAGAAACACAACTGTGTAAGATGATAACGCATAACTAAATAAATGTAATACACTTAGCTTTCAGATAATCTACTTTGAATTAAGATTTTTTTTGTTTGTTTGTTTGTTTTATATATTTGCGAGTGGCGAAAAAATAAAATACTAGTAGTACTAGTACTACTATTAATAATATTAATTATTAATATTAATATATAAATATTAATATTAATATTAGTTTTTAATGGACATTAAACAATCAAGACAAAATGATAGCCTTATCTGTTTTAAGAATAAACCTTTTGCCAGTGGGGGGAAAAATGTATTTTGTAGTAGTAGTAATAATAATAATTCTGAATTTGTTCGCAGACATGTATTTTTTCCTGGATGTTTTTACTTAATTATAACGTTATCATTTTTTAATCATAAGCTTCACCCTTTTTTAAGCAATTTGCAAGTGAGAAAAAAAATTAAACAATGTAATAAAAATGTATATATATATATATATATATATATATATATATATATATATATAAAAATGTAGATACATTCTCTGCAGTTTAGGTTTTTGTGGATATTTCGATATTTTCACTTAAAATGTAATGATGCTGTAGCCTTTTATTTTTGTTAGAATAAACTTAACATTTCTCTTTTACATTTAAAAAGAAATTGCCAGTAGTGAAAAGAAAAGTATGATGCCACTGAAGTTTTTTAGGACTTTAACTAGAGACCGTCTTCCTCTCTGTGCCAGGTGCTGGGGTGCCCCAGTTTCAACCCATCGCTCTGAACTCGGGCTTCAGGGTCCAGCTGCTCAGGAACGGCTCACTGCTGATTAAACATGTTCTTGAGGAGGACGCAGGTTATTACCTGTGCAAGGTCAGCAATGACGTGGGAGCCGATGTCAGCAAGTCCATGTACCTTAATGTGAAAAGTAAGAAACACTATTTTACTGAGATGTTAGGTGATTGGTTTGCCGGGTCAGTTTGCAGTTCTGCTAAATTCTAATATTTAGGTTTTTGTTAAGAGGTAAATAGTGAGACACTTTTGTAGGGTTTTTTGCAGTACTTAAGGACACAGTTTAGAAAGTTCACAGAGCTTGTGTTATGGCTCGAGAAACAACAACCTTCTTGTTACTGCCAGTCTTGATCCACTGGGCCACTCGCAAAACCAATCATCTGTGTGCTTAGGTGACAGCTTTTGTTTTGTGCAGGCTTGGAAATATTTTTTGCAACATTATTGTCAATAGTAAGACTAAACGAGATGAGAGGGTCTCTGCAGTGGAGTCTCTTTGTCTGCCTCAGACACATGTGGGTGTTTATCCACGAGTAGCCAAAACCCTTATTCCCCCTCAGTAGGAGCTGACATGTGGAAAAGCATGTGCTTTCAGTGTTCTAAATGTGTGTGTGTGTGTGTGTGTGTGTCTCACTTTTTCTGTGTCCACCCACTCTGTTACACTCTGTTACCACACACTGGGGAGAGAGAGAGGGAGAGTAATAGAGATTACCTCAGACTATAATTTCATGAAATTCTTTTTCACAGTGCTTGTGTAAGAAGTATTCAATTATAAGCAATCCAAAGTAGATGATAGAATGAGAACAGTACTATTTATTTTAAAGTCAACATGAAACTTCTCCACAACCCATTTTACATCCATAATATAATGCATTCAGATAATTTTTTCAGAGATTCTTTCAGACATTCAGAGATGTATATTATATTTAATGAGATTTATTATAATAAAACCTGGAACATGCATTCCAGGTAAACTGGGTCGATTTTTATTTCCTGTTGAATTAATCAAGGAATGTAGTAAACTCTTTATACCTTATCGTGTGTGAATCCATTTGATTTAAAAGTGTTTTCTATAGCGTGTGACACAGCAACTAAATGAACAGTTTAAATGTCAGGTTATCCTTCTATTCCCTGTCTGTCTATGCATGCGGTGGCGGCTGCGTTCTCATTTGATCAGAGTGTGATGTTAGAGAGGCTTATTTTCACAACCTGCTCTTATCAGCACGCAGCAGGAGCTTCCCTGCAGAGACGCTCTCTCTGCCCAATACAACCTCTTCTTCATCCTCTTTCCCTCCCTAACTCACTCTCTCTCTCTGTCTCTACTCTCTCTGCTGCTCTCATTCACATGTCATGTAACAACACACACACAGAGCTCTGTTCTCAGAGAGATCGATCAGGCTGACAGGTGAAATACTGTGTCGTGTTTGTGCGGAGAGCTCTGCTCCAGGAGACACGGCTCTGTTGTTATGGCTCGCTGTTGTAACTCGAGTCTCCCTGAGAGGTTTGTTTCAGAGTCCACTGTGATCTCTCCAGTTTACCACAAACAAGCTGCTCATTAAGATCAGCTGTGATCAGCGCTGAGAGCTCAGGTCGTGTCCCTATGACCACAAAACTGGAACAAAACTCTCAAAAAAATTTAATAAATTTATATATATATATATATATATATATATATATATATATATATATATATAAATATATATATTCTAATTATTATTATTTAAATTTTTTGGAAGTAAGAAATTAACTTCTTAGTGAGAAGTTTATATTAAAGTGCTGACTTTTTTAGTTTTGCATATGAATGTTACCTAACTGTCATTGTCTGTTTATAAAATGTAATACACCATAAAAGTGAGTTTTCTTAGATTATTGCAGTACGTTTTACAAGAAAACAGTGTACTGCTAACTGTGCTGTATATACAGTGTATACAGTTTATTTCGTTATATTTTCATTTTATCTTTATTTTTATGGTATCTGAAAAAGACTATTTCATATATTATATATGCAATTATGATAAGTGAATTACGTTTTATGACTTTTTTTAACAAGGGTGGAAAAGAGCTTTTATAGGAAGCTGAGTGCATTGCATTATCTGATTGAATATTCTTTGCATTGCATTCTGTTGTAAACATATTATGCACATACTATATACTGTACAAACAGTGAAAGTAATACGATACAGTAGTATGCTACTTAGAAAACAAAATACTGATGCTTAATAGTGCAGTGCAATTTTCAGGAAATCCTGCTGATAAAAGAATGATGATTAAAAAAAGCTATGATGATCCCAGGAAACTCTGTATATAATAAGACATAATGGTGCATCACATCAGTGGCTGTTTTACCATGATCCCTCCTCTGTTTTGTTTTGTTCTGTTTTGTTGCAAGATTTTCCGTTTTCATCATCATGATGCGGCTCATTCTCCACGTAAAGCCCAATGATGCAGTAAAGGAGGATATCAGGCTGTGGTGAACACAGCCACTTAACCAGTCAGCTCACTGTTTACCCCAGTGCATCGTGGGGCAGGAGCTGCTGTACACATGCGTGTAATCTGCCCGTCAGCCCAGCGAGGCGGAGGTTCTTGGCCTACATCCCCCACACACAGCCCTGAGCGCTGATGTGATAGGGGATGATAGGTGACCTCAGAAAGCCTGCAGGGAGCCAGGAGTCGATATGAGACTAAGACAAGAGAAACATTACACTGGAGGAAAACTCCAGATCCGGCCATTCCGGCTCAATTTGTAGCATTATGCAGCCTAGAAATTAAGTAAACGTTAAACATAATCTTTCTGGTGAGCTTGCGACATGCTGTCACAATTTATACATTTTATTATATATAGATTTGTTTGTTAAAATATATAAATATATTTTTTATTAAAATATATTCACATGTTTATTATAAGAAATATTATAAATTGTGACAGCATGCCGCAAACTCCACAAAAATATTATGTTTAACATTTGCTTAATTTCTTAATTTCTTTCTAAATACACGTTTATGTATATAGCTATACATATATTGTTTATTTTTGGCAGCTACAGAATTTTTTTTACAATAAATAAATTGACCTTGAGATTCGATATTTGACCACTATTTATGATAATACTTGGTTACAATGATAGTTGATATACAATAATATTTCCACCAGGAATGCAAAATCAGTAGGGAGTTAATGGTATTTAGAATAGAATAACGTAAGCCTGTACATATTCAATCGCATTTGCTTCCATTTATTTATTTTTTTTATCAGTGCTTCGCACATTATGTATTCACCCGTTTACCTGACATTTCTTTAAGCAGAATAGAACCATAATTTCTTAATGACTCGCAGAAAGACAATTCTCTGCCGATCCATCAGTTAATAGGCTATTGCGTAGGGTGACCAGACGTTTTTCCCAGGACAGTCCCATATTTCCCATATTAATGTTGAAATAAATCATGTTTTTTCCCATATTTCAACATTTCTTTATGACTGGGTGATATGGTGATGTGGGTCTTTATGAATGAGTGAATGAGCAATATATTGTATACATTTATTAACCTTTGTGATTTAATAAAAAGGCATTCATGCATTATGTCAACAGATAAAACTTTAAATTTAAAAAATGTGCTTTTTTTTAAATGAACAAGAGTTCAATTTAATCATTGCTGTAGAAGTATTGCTCATTGTTAGTTTATATACATTTTTTTATATACATATTAACATGAAACGTTATTGCAGTGTTATCAAAATGTATATTTGCACTACTGGTCAAAGGTGTTTTTTATTTAACTCTCTTGCTTATATGCCAATGCTGCATTTATCAGATCAAATATACAGTAAAAAGAGTCATATTGTTACATATTATTCTATTTTAATACATTTTAAAATGAAATACATCCCTTTGTGAATTTTCACAAATGAATTTTCTGGCATTCTAAAATGCTGATTTAGCACTCAAGAAACATTTCTTATTATTATCATCAATGATTAATATTCTGTATTTAAAATTCTAAATAATATCTAAATATTGATGCCCTGTGGATTAGGCTATTATTTATTTATTTATTTAAAGAGACTTTAGAGACTTTTTTTCTGTACAGGGGAAACTGGATCATATTGCTGTATCTGCACCCAACATGTGGCAAACATGTCTCTGATTCACAGATTTATGTGTGGGCTGATAGTTTGGGGTCAAATGTCAGAGAGCTCTGCAAAGCAAACCCTCAATTCTGACCCCTCATGACCTAATTAGACTGATTAGTTTGACAACCCCTCCAGCCTTATACACATCAAGACATTAAATAAACACATGTGTATTTTCATGAAATTCTTTTAAACCCCGGAAAAGGACAAGATTACTAGCGTCATCATCTTCCCAGAGAAAGACATTCAGCTCAGATCCATGATGCAAAAATGCAGGCTCGCAACTGCTCTCCTCTGAAAATCAATTGCGGATGTGTGTTCTATTCTTGTCCCCCATTGACAGAACCCTCTTACAGCTTGGGGAGAGCAGGCAGGCCTGGCTGGTTGGTATGGTAACGTGTCCAGGTGAAAGGGAGATGCAGGCTCTCATGGGAGGAGAGGGGGGTGAGGAAGGCAGCCAGGATTCCCTGCGGGCTGGACAGAAATCAGAGACGTATATATATATATATATATATATATATATATATATATATGTGCATACAGATAGATAGATAGATAGATAGATAGATAGATAGATAGATAGAAAGATCTGTATGCATATATATATATATATATATATATATATAAAATTAAATTACGAAAAATAATAATATGATTATTATCATAAAAAAAATAAATTGTAATATGAAAAATATAAAACTTTATAATAAACTTTATATGAAAAATATAAACTTTTCCCAATATTCAAATTATTTTAGATGTACTTGAATATGCCTTACATTAATAGTTGTGTGTGTGTAATGTAGCTACAGTTTTAATATACAATTTTTAATTAGTGTGTTTCACAAGTAAAGTTATATTGTTGAGCTTCCATAAATAAATTCTGTCAAACATAGACTGCAAATTATTTTACTCTCATTAAAAGTGCCCAGATTTATTTTACAAATAAATATGCTGTGGCCTTTCTACTGTTGTAGGATAAACAAGGATCCGGATTGTGTCTTTTGAAAACACACAGAACAGAATGAAACTGTTAAATGTCTGATTGTTAAATGTGTCATGTGTAAACACATGAATTTTGGTAGCTATAGAATACTGTTTTAATGTACATGTGAACCTTTTCATATATACTCTAATAGAGTTTGCCTTAACTGAAGTGAACAGAAGTTGCAGAAACTGCTAGCATGAGAGACTGTGAGTAAATGTGTGTATTCGTGACATGCAAAAATAAACTAATTCTCACGATTGAATAGCTGAAAACCAGCTCATTTTTGTCCATTTACGACCCCTAAATGAACGAGTAAAATGAGCCTGAATCAATCAGAGAGGATCCAGAGAAACATAAATCACTCCTACAGCCGGAGAGCAAGTTCCTGCCCAGCAACACACACTTCTTCTGTCTGCATCTCAGGAGAGAAATTAGCACCTTCCCTTTCAGTCCAACTGCTGCTTATAATTCAGCTGGATATTAAAGAAATACATCAACACAGCAATTATGCAGTCATGATGAAGACAGCTCGCAGCCTGAGGGAAGATACAGCTGCCCCTCCAACACAGAGACTACTTCCCTCTTCAGTGTTTTATTCTGGATAATCACATAAGGAGCGAGCGCTCGGCCGTGATAAGAAATAGGATGCCAGTTTAGGCTGCCTGCGTCTTTAAGCGGGGGACAGTAAAGCTTTATTGTTACCTTCTGATCAACTGTAGTCATTTTAAGAGACTTCACACGGGTCCTCTCAGTGTTTACAAATGAAAACACTAGGATTGCTAACAGGGTGAACATAAAGGGCTGGCATTACATAATCATACATAATGATGTCATTTTAACTTTTGAAATGTTTATATAAATCACACTGATAATAATTCATTCATATTCGATTCTGTAACTTTTTTACTCGAGTCATAGAGGTCATAGAGGGGTCATAGAGGTCATACAGTCATGAGGGTGCAAAAAAAATCATTATATTGAGAAAATCGCCTTTAAAGTTGTCCAAATGAAGTTCTTAACAATGCATATTACTAATCAAAAAATTACGTTTTAATATATTTGCAGTAGGACATTTACAAAATATCTTCATGAAACATGATCTTTACTTAATATCCTAATGATTTTTGGCATAAAAGAAAAATCTATCATTTTGACCCATACAATGTTTTTTTTGCTATTGCTTCAAATATACCCCAGCGACTCAAGGCTGGATTTGTGGTCCAGGGTCACTTAGTTTATTTATGTTTTTTTTATCACAAAAACACAATGAATCATAATTTATATAATTACATTTTATGTTTTCAGTTTTCAATTAAATTTAGTTCAAGTTTTAGTAAGTTTTAATGTTGTCAGTGCTTTAAGTGGGCCGGTACGCACCGGTACGCTCATTTGGACATCTGTTTTAATAGAGGTTTTAATCTTTCGCCTGCGCTGCCGCTTTTCAGAGCGCCCTTCACAATGCAAGCTTCCTAATTCGTCCCACCGAGAGCAGAGACTACATTACCCATACACCCTTGAGTTTTACAAGTGAAAAGCGCATGCGTCGCTTTTGCCGCTGTCAGTAACAACTCAACGTGGTCGGAGAGGATGTGTAAAACGCACACAGTCGGCTCGGGAATAATTCAAATATAGTGAACAACATTTACCTCACTATATTACAAATAAATCTAATCTAATCTTGACAAACTATATATCGTTGGAAAGGTCTAAGACTCCCAAATATATATTTTACCAATGTTTTTTGTTAAAAAATTATGTACGAAAAGTAATAGATTAATTTACGACCAGAGTGCACCCCCTCAAAAATCTAAATTATAACAGGAGTTCTGACCTTTGTTAAAAAAAAAAGACTTCTTTGTTGCCCTTTTCTCTATCACATTTTAGAAATCATCAGAAATTATTTATCAACTGAAAACTTAAAATCTTAAAATTCATCCTTTAAAACCCATTTTAAAATCAGACATTGCATTACCATGTAAATGGTACATCAATATCATGTTACAAAATTTTTTCATTCATGAATTATAAAAATGTACGTTTGGATCGTGCACTATAAAGTATATGTTCAAAAATGTGAGTGACAGTTAAGGTTAATCTTCAGTTAGTTGCTTAGACAACATTTTTATTTTACATTTTTAAAGTTTTTAAGTTAGTATTTTTTTCCTTTAAAATTTTATTTTATTTTATTTTTTATTTTATTTAATGTTCAGTTTATTTCAAAAAGGCAAAACCAGTTATTGTTAACAATAAAAAAAATCTGATTTAAAAATATATTTTCTTAGTTAATAACTGTTGTTCCCCCTATAATAATGATGTCACTTCCTGGAGGATTAATTTAAAAAAAAAGAACCATTGGGAATATATCAAATAAAATAAAATAAAATAAATCCTTGTTAAATGTGCAGCACTTGCAATATTGCTTGATATAATTGTGACAAAAGACAAAAATCAATTTTGATTTTAAAAAATGTGGGTTTTAATATTTTAAATATATTTATATTAAAAGGGTATTAAGTACATGTAAAAAAAATCATAAAATATACCTTTTTTTAATTCAGGCAAAAAAAAAGAGCAACAGCACAAAAAAAAATGGTCTGAGAATTGCTGGAGTGAATAAGAGATGACATGTAAACGGTCGGGACTTTCAACCTGACACACTCAATCACATCACACGCTGTACCGGCGCTCCCATGTACCCGCCTGGCGATTCGCTCCCCCAGTGAATGCCTGTAAGGAAACGGGACATGCATGTGTGTGTGTGTGTGTGTGAGCAAGAAAGAGGAGTAATAACTGTACTTCTGCATAAAGCATCACATTCAATCTTGCTATTGCCATAAAGCTGTAAAACATTTACCTTGTCTGGAGTAGTAAAGTGTTCTGATCCTCACTGTTGCAAAACATTACATGGCATTTGCACAATTTTACTGTAAGTTAAAAGTCGTTGATGTCATAAGAAGAACATGTTCGGTTTGATCCGCAGTGATGGCATTTGTCTCTCTCTCAGTTCCAGCCATGATAACATCATATCCCAACAACTCACTGGCAACGAAAGGAGAGAAGATAGAGATGAGCTGCAAGGCGCATGGTGAGAAGCCCATCATGGTTAGATGGGAGAAGGAGGTGGAGAAGGAAAAGCAGTCACACATGATCAATCCAGACATGTGGCGGCACACGGTAACAGTCAAGAACGTCGGCGACGAGGTCGTCTCTACCCTGCAGGTCAGATTCTTCATTTGTGCATTGTCATCTTTCATGCTTGGCCTCTTCAATGCACGTTTTTCAAAATGAAACAATCCTTCACACTCAGTCCAAAATTTTACACTGATGCACTGATGCGAATATAATAAAAGTATTAATTAAAAAAAAAATCTTTCTGACACCAGTTCCAACACCAATGTGACAAATTCGAACAGTGTGTTTTATTTTTATACTAGTTCCGTAAAATATTTACAGTCGTGGCCAAAAGTTTTGAGAATTACATAAATATTGGTTTTTGCTTAAGTTTTTATAATAGCAATTTGCATATACACCACAATGTTATGAAGAGTGATCAGATGAATTGCATAGTCCTTCTTTGCCATGAAAATTAACTTAATCCCAAAAAAACATTTCAACTGCATTTCATTGCTGTCATTAAAGGATCTGCTGAGATCATTTCAGTAATCGTCTTGTTAACTCAGGTGAGAATATTGATGAGCACAAGGCTGGAGATCATTATGTCAGGCTGATTGGGTTAGAATGGCAGACTTGACATGTTAAAAGGAGGGTGATGCTTGAAATCATTGTTCTTCCATTGTTAACCATGGTGACCTGCAAAGAAACGCGTGCAGCCATCATTGCATTGCATAAAAATGGCTTCACAGGCAAGGATATTGTGGCTACTAAGATTGCACCTAAATCAACAATTTATAGGATCATCAAGAACTTCAAGGAAAGAGGTTCAATTCTTGTAAAGAAGGCTTCAGGGCGTCCAAGAAAGTCCAGCAAGTGCCAGGATCGTCTCCTAAAGAGGATTCAGCTGTGGGATCGGAGTGCCACCAGTGCAGAGCTTGCTCAGGAATGGCAGCAGGCAGGTGTGAGCACATCTGCACGCACAGTGAGGCCAAGACTTTTGGAAGATGGCCTGGTGTCAAGAAGGGCAGCAAAGAAGCCACTTCTCTCCAAAAAAAACATCAGGGACAGATTGATCTTCTGCAGAAAGTATAGTGAATGGACTGCTGAGGACTGGGGCAAAGTCATATTCTCCGATGAAGCCCCTTTCCGATTGTTTGGGGCATCTGGAAAAAGGCTTGTCCGGAGAAGAAAAGGTGAGCGCTACCATCAGTCCTGTGTCATGCCAACAGTAAAGCATCCTGACACCATTCATGTGTGGGGTTGCTTCTCATCCAAGGAAGTGGGCTCACTCACAATTCTGCCCAAAAACACAGCCATGAATAAAGAATGGTACCAAAACACCCTCCAACAGCATCATAAGGAAAAAGTGATAACTAAGTAGCTCGGGGACCAGAATGTTGAAATTTTGGGTCCATGGCCTGGAAACTCCCAAGATCTTAATCCCATTGAGAACTTGTGGTCAATCCTCAAGAGGCGGGTGGACAAACAAAAACCCACTAATTCTGACAAACTCCAAGAAGTGATAATGAAAGAATGGGTTGCTATCAGTCAGGATTTGGCCCAGAAGTTGATTGAGAGCATGCCCAGTCGAATTGCAGAGGTCCTGAAAAAGAAGGGCCAACACTGCAAATACTGACTCTTTGTATGTGTATGTAATTGTCGATAAAAGCCTTTGAAACGTATGAAGTGCTTGTAATTATATTTCAGTACATCACAGAAACAACTGAAACAAAGATCTAAAAGCAGTTTCGCAGCAAACTTTTTGAAAACTAATATTTATGTAATTCTCAAAACTTTTGGCCACGACTGTATTTCAATATTATATTGAGTTTATATAAGACAACAAAACCAATTTCAAACATATAGGTATAGAAGGTCCTTCAGGTATCTAAACTTTTTTTTTTTTACATAAGCTTGTTGTGAATGGTTAGTGATGATCAGGCTCATTTAGGATATGAATATTGGATGTTTTTTTTCTAGTTCATTCACACACAGTTTTCTTGATTTCAGATCTACCCAACGATGAGAGAGGATTCTGGGTTCTTCTCCTGTCATGCCATTAACTCCTATGGTGAAGACAGAGGCATCCTTCAGTTAACGGTTCAGGGTAAGCAGCCGGAAAATCGCCTGGGCTTGGCTGGAGATTAGGGGAATTTATTAAGCATTTTATACGAGACTCTTGAGGGAAATCTTTTAAATGTGTTGTTTAAATGTGGATGGGATGGGAGGTGGGGGGGTTCAAAGCCTCTGAGAATCTGAGTGCCATATCGTTGAATTCTCAGAACCACCAGAGCCTCCGAAAGTGGAGATTCGTGAGGTGAAAGAGAGGACCATCGCCCTCCGCTGGACCATGGGATTCGATGGGAACAGTCCCATCACCGGCTACGATATTGAGTGCAAAAATAAAACAGGTACATGATCCAAACATATACAAGCAACAGTAAAAAGTACCTTAGACAATCAAGTCTAGTTTTGGCATGAATAGATATCATAAGTGTGATTCAAATGACAAGAAACAAAGCTAATCAGCTTATATATGAGTTCTAGATATTTTCCCAACCAGTTATATCTCTTTACCTATAAACAGAAACTTGGGAACGAGCTCGCAGGACCAGAGATGTTTCTCCTACCCTAAACCAGGCCACCATCATAGAACTTCACCCATCGTCCACCTACAACATCCGTATGTTCGCCAAGAACCACATTGGCGACAGTGAACCCAGCAACGAGCTCACCGTAACCACCGATGAAGCAGGTATGATATACTAGTCAAATCTGTCATGAGAAATCAAAATTACTTAATGTTCATGTTCAGCAGGGAATGTTACTATTACATCTTATTTCTTATGTTTAAAATATATTAGGCCATCTTTTAGGAGTTTTTGAAGTGCTTTCCTATTTATAGAACAATAATGTACAGTACAGACCAAAAGTTTGGACACACCTTCTCATTCAAAGAGTTTTCTTTATTTTCATGACTATGAAAATTGTAGATTCACACTGAAGGCATCAAAACTATGAATTAATACATGTGGAATTATATATGGAATTATATACATAACAAAAAAGTGTGAAACAACTTGAAAATATGTCATATTCTAGGTTCTTCAAAGTAGCCACCTTTTGCTTTGATTACTGCTTTGCACACTCTTGGCATTCTCTTGATGAGCTTCAAGAGGTAGTCACCTGAAATGGTCTTCCAACAGTCTTGAAGGAGTTCCCCGAGAGATGCTTAGCACTTGTTAGCCCTTTTGCCTTCTGTCTGCGGTCCAGCTCACCCCTAAACCATCTCGATTGGGTTCAGGTCCGGTGACTGTGGAGGCCAGGTCATCTGGCGCAGCACCCCATCACTCTCCTTCTTGGTCAAATAGCCCTTGATGCCTTCAGTGTGACTCTACAATGTTCATAGTCATGAAAATAAACAAAACTCTCTGAATGATTAGGTGTGTCCAAACTTTTGGTCTGTACTGTAAATGTATAGTAATGTTTCACTTCCTGTTGAACACAGAAGGAATTGTGTTGCAATACTGCCAACTGGTGTCCAAGGGTGGCATGACAGGAGTGTGATTGAGATACTGATCACCACTGATGCTACTGTTTATAAGAAATATGATGGAAGATATCAGACCAGGCTAAACCGAGTGTTCGTTTGACCACTCTAGATCCCGAAGGACCACCCCAAGATGTGACACTGGAAGCCATGTCATCCCAAAGCATAAAAGTTACATGGAAGGTATGGTTTCAGGTAGTATTGTGACTATATCAAGTTTGATGTTATATAAAAATGGATGTTGAAGGTTCTTCGTGGAATTATCAATGCCAGTTAAGAGTGCATGCCAATAACTGAGGTCTTGTTTATAAGCACCATAATTTCATGATCTGCAGGCACCGCTGAAACATCTCCAGAATGGCGTGATCAGGGGATATCAGGTGTGCCATCGAGAGCACTCCATAAACGGCAGTCACCAGTTCATCTGCATCAGCATGGAGGCCACGGGAGAGACAGAGTCCCTGAGCCTCAACAACCTGAAGAAGTTCACAGAGTATGAGGTGGTGGTGCAGGCCAGTAACAGTGCCGGTCCGGGACCTGCTTCCAGTGAAGTCCGGGCCACAACAATGGAAGATGGTAAGCCATTGTAATCATTCACATGATGCAGCAAATTTTAGTCCTTCTATGTAACGTTTTTATAACTTTAATTATTTAAAAAAAACTAACCATCAAAAATACCATGATATTCACCAAGCACATTTGCAATATTTGCTGCCAGCTAGTGGCTACTGGAAATGCTTACAGTGCTTCAAACTTCTTTAAGGACTGTAAACCCAATTCAAGTTAATTCATCAATTTTAGTTTCTTTCACACCTACTGTACATATTCTGTTCCAATGAGTAATTAGGCTATCTATGAGATGATTTTTCTATATTTCTCTTGTGTTCTCAGTACCCAGCAGAGCCCCAGAGAAGGTTGTGGCCACCGCTGCTTCTCCAGAAAGCATCTCTTTGTCCTGGCAGACTCTGTCCAGGGAAGCTCTCAACGGCGTTCTACAGGGTTTCCGTATCATCTACTGGGCCAATCTACCAGACGGAGGTACAGCTCAGACCCCAATGAGTTTAATGTGCCTGAAATAGCATTTTTTTCATAATAGCATTAGTTAGAAGCATCTTATATTATGCTAAAATAGCTATAGATATAGTCCATACATTTTTTTTTTTAGAAATATATTTAATATTTATAGAGAGAGATTGAATAATGTATGTATGTGTATACACACATTATTATATATAAAGTGAGAAATTATAGAGAGAAATTATTATATATAACATTATTATTATTTTACACATTTTGCATCCATAGACCCCTAGGGGGCAGAATGTACCTTTCAAACTGGGAATTCTTTTTTTTTTTTTTTTAAGCCAAAAGGAACTGAATTTCAATATTCACATATAGTCATTATGCATATTGGTATTAAGTTTATTTTGGTTTGAAGAGGAAGAATTCCAAGTTGAAAAGGTATATTATATAGTGTATACTATATAGTGTGACAGATTAATATTGCATCCCAAATCATAGCACATTAGCATATTATTAGTACATAGTACATGCATTTTGCAATTCAGCAATAGTCTCTTTTCTTAAGTGTTGTGCCAGCCAGTCTGAATATGCCTCTCATGAGTGATTTAGACTGTGAGGTTAGTTAATCGATCACTCAGTGCTGCAGCACACAAACAGAGAGCAACATAACACATTCTGCACACCTGTTTAATTGGCTGCTTCATGGCTCTCGATCAGTTTGTGCTCAGTAGAACAAACTCAAAGCACACATTATGTTGATCCGGCTCTTTCCAGGAGCTATTTGCTTATAAATTGCCTTATTATGAAGCAGCAGAATTTAGCCCAGGCAACTCAGGTACAAAATTCAGCACCGAGCAGCATAAGACAGCGGTTCTTTTCCATCCAGCAGTAGCAGCTAGAGCGCTTAAGGAATGATAACAGGAAAAATAATGGAGACATTAAAAATGTGAAACCTGCAACATTGCTGAAGAGCTGCAGACAGTCTCAGTGTCTGCCCTATATCCTGCATGGGTGTACATTGTTCATTATTTAACTATACAATGACAAATTCTTGGCTAAAAAGCTATTGAAGTCATATCATACATTTTAAATTATTATATTATATTATTATTTTATCAAACTCAAAAGCGAACTCAAAAGTTCACCCAATAATGAGTGACCTCATGTTGTTCCAAACCTATTTGTGTTTCTTTCTTCTGTTGAACATAAAAGAAAATATTTTGGACAATGTTGGTAACCAAACAGTTGCTAGTAGTCATCGGCTTCCTTTTTTTCCCCCTACTATGGAAGTAAAATGCTAGCAGCAATAGCAATGTGCACTATGTGTAATTTCAAACTTGTTTAAATGGAAAATAGTTTAATAGTAAGAAACCCTCAGAAGACAGTCAAAAACGTGTGTGTGTGTGTGTGTGTGTGTGTGTGTGTGTGTGTGTGTGTGTGTGTGTGTGCAGTCCATTTGGAATACTTAATCTATGAGTCAAACAGTCAAATAATTCCAGATGCCTTATTATTCGAGTTGCTATGAATAGTTGAAAATCTACTTGCGTTCTAATTGGTTCAAGGGTCCAAGCCAATTGGATTCACATACTCATTACCGTTAACCTATATAACCATATTCAGATATTCAGTACTATGTACTATGAATACTATGTCTGCACACCATGTGTGCCCTCATCCTAGCCCACCACCTCCCCAGCACCACCTGCTTAAATCTGCTACAGGGATCTTCCTCACTTTAGCAGCAGCAGCATGTTTCCTTTAAATTTTATCATCTGAGCATTTATCTCTGCAGCAGACCAAGACCAAACCTATGCAAATTCTGTTTACATTAATAAAGATTTTACAATCCATCCCAAGAGTTTTCATGACTGAATTTAATTTCCATCCAACCGTTACAATTCACAACACTGACATCAACAAAAGCAGCAGACATGCAAATTCAAATGCAAATTCACTCTCTGACTTTAGGTGGCGCTTTTGGAAAAGCAGAAACACAGCAGTTACCATGGTTGCTGCTGATAAACACTTATTTTATTAGGCATTATATAAAAAAAAACATGGAAAAATATCAATGAAATCTTTCTTAAGAAAGTTAGTTCCCTTTAATTTATAATATTTCCTGTTTAAACCAGTAAATACGCTCCCACCTTGTCACGTTATGAAGTGACGGTAATACTGTTTGTATGCGAATAAAACAAAAATAATAGATAGAAATTTTGTTATTCTAAAATTTTTGTTCGTCTTTTACACGGTTAAATATTGTCCAAAACATACTCCGTAGTTTGTGGTTTAAAATGTATGTGTTAAGGAGGAGTGAGAACCCGTGATGTAGTGTTGTGATCGGTTGTGGTGCAACTAAGTTCCGAAACCATATCGGTGAATACTGGAGTCAGTATCCTGAATCACCATGGTGGTACATCTATAATAAGTGTTTATTTTCAGACTATTTTAGTCCGGCGGGTCGCCGCCGCTGTGGAGTAGCACAGGACCTGGGTGACTCGTCCATAGTCATAAACAGAGAGAAGTAACGCCGGTTACAATGTTCTTCCGCAAGACGCATGCAGTTCTGTTTATTAACTGCTAGAGCGTGAAACAAAAACAGAAGCGCGACAAATAAACTGCGTACCTGTGTACTGCGTACGTGTGTCTCTGTTGTTAAAGTTTATCGTTAATTTAATACTCGGGAGTCATGTAAACATGAAGTCACATGCGTCTTTTCTCGTCAGTCGTCATGGAAACATGAAGCCCTGGCGTTTTGAGTGAAAACACGTATCACTGAAAACACTCACTGTGGCTTTTTAAAAGAATTGTTATTAATTCCTAGATTTATATCTGTTATTTTTCAGTTGTGGCTGACAATCAAACTAGACAATAAAAGAAAGTTTCATGTTTTTCTTTTGCTGTATTTATTCATTCATCACACACAGGATTTAACCTGAACCAGGCTTAACTCCTGAACTCCTAGCATTACTCTCTCTCTCTGTGTGTGTGTGTGTGTATGTGTGTGTATGTGTGTGTGTGTGTGTGTGTGTGTGTGTGTGTGTGTGTGTGTGTGTGTGTGTGTGTGTGTCTGTGGCCTGGCAGTGAGCAATGGACATACGACAATTCTTTAAAAGAAAAAAGACAGATTCAGGTGAGAGACGAGACAGTCCATAATGACCTCTGTCTTGTTTTTTTTTTCTTCTGCTGAAAAGAGTTAAGTTAAAGTAACAGATAATGCAAACCCGCTGCTTTTGTATCAAATTATTTATCTAGGCAATGGTCCCCTGCTTTTATTTTTTATTTATTTATTTCAAACTCACAAGTTTCTCTTGTGAAAGGAATTTGTCATTTAAAAAAGGTTTCTAAGCCCAAAAATAATAATAATAAAGACATTTAAAATGACTCTTGATATGAAGCTTGTTTTATTATTATTTATTGATGACATATTGGTTTATGAAAGTTCAGACAGGCGTGCATCCAGATATGTTAGAGATGGCCATTTGTAAATAATTTACAGAAGATGAATTACATTTTGTTGTCCAAGTACCTGTTACTTTGTTCAATGACAATAAAGTTGAATCTAATGTAACCAATCTGATGACTGTTGATACAAAAGGAGGCACATGGAGTTACAGGGGGCTGTCTGTGTGAACTCTCACAATTAAGCTGTTGTTTTGAAAAGGTCTCAAAAAAAATAAAAATAAAACTGGATTTTGGAGTTAGTTGAATCAATGTTAAAATTATAGTTATTTTTCAATAGACATATTTTTTGTTTTCGTGTGAAAAGAGGGTGGGTGGAGGCATTGGGGCTCATTGGGTGCTCAGCACCCCTAAAGCTCTGACCCTAGAATCGCCCCTGCTTTACAGTAAGACCTCATTAGTTAATCTTAGTTAATGCATTAACATTCAAGGCAAGGCAAGGCAAGGCAAGGCAAGGCAAGTTTATTTATATAGCACATTTCGTACACAATGGTTATTCAAAAAGAAATAAAAAAAAAAGTCATGACGAAAAATAATCACAAAAATAAAACAAGCAATTTAAGAACTTGAAAATGAAAATTATTTAAAAATTGACTTAAAATGAATTTAAGACTGTTTAAAAATAGAAAATGATTTTACATAAAATACAGTGCAATACATAAAATATAGTGTAATCAGTTCGGACATCGCATAGTGCTCATTCAATAAATGCACAGCTAAACAATGAGCAATAGCTACATTTGATATAGATGTTATTAATCTTTGTTAAAAAATCTTAAAAGTCTTAGTTCATATTAGCTCATTAAATAACACAGTTGCAACTTTCAATTTTAACAATGTGTTATTAAATATTGGAATACCTAAGATTAATAAATGTTCAGGATATTTTTTTCATTGGCAGTTTATGTTAACTAATGAAGCCATAATGTAATGTATACATTAATATAATAGTGTGAATGAACAATAAAAGATCAAAACACTTTCAAACAATATTTAGGGAGTTTGTAGTCCAGATTTTTTTAAAAAAAATGAATGTTTGAAGATAAATAGCCTATTAAGTCTAAATATTTCAGTAGTTGGCACTGTAATAAACACCATAGGGAAAACATAAATCTGAATGGTTATTTAAGATTATTTTTATGTTTACAGGGTAAGGGCTGCATTTAGCGCCATCTGCTGTCAGAGAGTGAATGTGCTTTCATTCAGCGCGTCTTTCACGTGTTCCTCCATGTGCTTCTCATGCGCTTGTTTACATCAGAGAACATGCGCTCTTTCATGCAGCATACAGCGCTGTTCAGCATTTTAAACAGCTGATGGGAATAATATTCTTAATAAAATTCTGCATAATTTGTAATGTATATTTATTCACGGTATTTAGAAGTGCCCACGATAACAATATCGTGCATATTAATCACCGCAATATATGCATTACCGAATACCGGCACAAGTCTATTAATGACAACATTTTCCTTTTGGGGTTGAGTACCCTTTAATTGAGGCATTTGAATAAAATTAAGGAGTTTTTTCTCAAGTGTGAGCTCCGTAATCTATAAGAGCCATAAAAGCAAGGTGCATCAAATATGATTATGAATGTTTACATTTTCTTTTTATATTTTGTCTAAAGGTTCAGTACACTGTTCTGTTTTATAAAAGTGAATTTTTATGACTATTGCTTGTGTCAGGCATTACAGGGTTAAATCTGCAATTCATTTGCAAAGCCTTTTTTATTTACAATATATATACTGATTAATATCAATGTTCACTTAATTTTAGAAATCTCATTGGCTGACACTCAGTAGTATTGTGTTTACTATATCATTTGACAGTGAGTCTTAAGAAAGATTGTAAAGTCTTGTTGTTTATACAGAACTTGGGGAAATCAGAAACGTCACTACCCAGAAGGCCCAGCTGGAGCTGGAGGGTCTGGAGAAATACACCAACTACAGTATCCAGGTGCTAGCCTTCACCAGAGCAGGAGACGGAGTACGCAGCGACCAGATCTACGTCCGCACCAAAGAAGATGGTACGTCAGAGAGACATCCATTCTTCGACCAATTGAAGTCATGCAAAAAAGATCTTCTCTTGCGGAACTTCACTACTGTCAAATTCTGTCCTTCTGTTTGAGAATCTGTTAAAAAGTTAGTAAAGATCTCTCCAAACTGCCTGAATCTTTTTTCTGCAGTGCCAGGTCCACCCGGCGGGGTGAAGGCAGCTGCAGCCTCCAGCTCTGTGGTGTATGTTTCTTGGCTCCCTCCGCTGAAGCTGAATGGCGTCATTAGGAAATACACAGTCTTCTGTTCTAGCTTGTATCCCACGGTAAGACTCAGCCAACTGCTCTCATACAGTACTTACAGGAGAGATATCAGGCTGGCTATTAAGACAGTGTTAAACAGCATGTGGAAGTGCAAAGCATTTTAGCACAGAGCCAGTACTGTGTAATGGAGCTAAAGGTGATGTAGTCAGCCGATGCAAGACACAAGGACTAACCATCGATCATTTATTTTGGGTCTCATTCAGGTGGTCAGTGAGTTTGAAGTGGCCCCAGATGAATTCCTGCACCGGGTTCACAATCTCAGTCGCAACAGGAAGTACAGTATCTGGGTGATGGCGGTGACTGCGGCCGGCCGGGGGAACAGTAGTGATGTCATCACCGTGGAACCTCTGGCCAAAGGTTTGAGTCGATTACCTTCTTCAGAAGCTAAGCAGCTGGTCTTTGGTTTTAGGAGGATGTTTTTAAGTTAAACCTCTTATTCAGTCATTCTGTGAATCACTCATTCTGGAGTAATTAGTTGTATTTTGAGGTCTTTTGGGCCATGAGCATCTTCTTATAAAATAAACAGCATATATAATGTAGTAACCTTACAAATATTCAGCATACACTAATGTTGTAAAGTTTGGGGTGAATAAGATTTTTTTTAAAGAAGACTCTTATGCTTATCAAGGCAGCATTTATTTGATCAAAGATACAATGTGAAAAAAAAAAACAATAATAGTGTGAAATATTATTACAATTTAAAATAGATGTTTTTTTTGATAAAATTATTTTGTAAATGTATTTATTCCTGTGAGGCAAAGCTGATTTTTTTTTGCATGCATTACTCCAGTCTTTAGTGTTATTATTATCAGTGTTGCAAACAGTTAAGCTACTTAATATTTTGTTAATTATGGAACTTTTGTAGTTTTCTTTTGTGTATAAAAAGTTCAAAGGAACATTTATTGGAAAGAGGAATCTTTTTTTAACATTATAAATGTCCTTATTTTCACTTTTGATCAATTTATTGCATCCCTATTTAACAAAACTTAATAAACTTTTTTTCTTAAAAAAAAAAAAAAAAAAATACTGACCCATAACTTTTGTATGGTTGTGTAAGATTGTGTAATTTGCATTGATTGTGCTCTGCACCAAAATTGTGAAATATTAAGCATTCATAAATCAATAACAATCAATTGTGATGTTATTTTGTTGTTGTTTGTTTTGTTGTTGTTGCTGTTGTTAATCACAAAATCTTATGGTGTTTTTTTATGTTTTTAAACAGCTCCTGCCAAAATCCTCACCTTCAGTGGTACTGTTACAACACCATGGATGAGGGATGTTGTTTTACCCTGCAGGGCGGTCGGAGACCCACCTCCTGCCATTAGATGGCTGAAAGAGAGGTAAATAAACCCATTTCATTGGCACAGACAAGAATGTATAGAACATACACTCTCAAAAACAATATTAACATAAGAATGAGAATGTGATTTAAGGCAAACATGCTAACAACGTATGCTGAGTTCAGTATTATAGTGAAGAACATACTGCAGTGCAGCTCTAGCCTTTCATTAAGAGCAAACACAAGCATCTGAATACCTATGAGTAGAATCAGTCACTGGGGAATGCTGGGAAATGTCAAACTCTGCCCCTCTTATTGACGATTCACACTGTTTCTCGCCAGCGGGAGCCCGGCTCCTGCCATCATTGATGGAAGGCGCAGTATCCATGGAAATGGAAGCTTCGTCATTAAGACCGTGAAAGCAGAGGATTCTGGGTATTACACGTGTGTCGCCAGCAATAACTGGGGAACGGACGAAATAATTCTGAACCTTCAGGTTCAAGGTGAGGTGTGAGAGTCGGACAGGATGGTCACATTCTGTATAGCCTCCTCTTTGTGTCGGTTTCATTTCCTCTGAGATGTTACGCAGTGTTTCTCACTATATAAATATCATCTTCAGTCCCCCCTGACCAACCTCGACTCACTGTGACCAAGACAACCACAACAACCATTACTGTGTCCTGGATACCAGGAGACAACGGTGGGAGCTCCATTAGAGGTGAGCCACTTCCACCTTCAGCAGTTTTTCCTGCTGGAGAAAAACTAAACAGAAAAAAAGAGAATAAAACTCTGATCTGTCTTGTCAACTGAACATGATTTTTTTGGCATATTCTATTAAAATCCATTTAGTTTTTGTAGCCTGAATGGCAAAAAAACAACAACAAAAAACCATAGAAACCCAGTCCAAGGAATCACAGGTGGTTTAAAATCCAATTCAAATGTGATATTTTCCTTTACATTTATATAAAATTTTATTAATGTGATTACCTGTCACACACCTGGACTCATTTTGTGTGTTTTTGCCCCTGTGACCCAGTTTCTGTCTTCCGTGTGTGGTTTGATTAGTTCCCAGGTGTGTCTAGTCATTTCCGCATGTGTTCCATGTCCCTGTTAATTTAGTCATGCCATCCACCTGTGTTTCCCCATTATCCCTTGTATAAAAGCCTTGTCCTTTCAGTTCTGTTTTGTCGGGTCTACTCGTTACTAGTTACTTGTCCACTTGTCCACTTGTCCACTTGTCCACTTGTCACTTGTCACTTGTCACTTGTCACTTGTCACTTGTCACTTGTTACTTGCAACTTGCCACTTGCCACCAGTTATTTGCTACTTACCTTGCCTATGTTTGATTTAATAAAGCCTTGTTTCGTTTATCCTTCGGCTCCGTGTTCCTTCCAGCAGCGTAAGCCGTGACAGAAGACCCGACCGAAAAGTTAAAAACTGCGTGTTTTCTCTCCGTTTTGTTTTCCGTTTTTTCACAGTCTTTTTCTTTCCGTAGTGTGTCATGGATCCCCTCTATCGCCCCGAATACCTCCTCCTCCTGCTGGAGCAGGAGGGACTTTCTCTCGAGGACCATACTAAACGGTTTCTCGTGCTAGCTAATGCCACCAGCTACCCAGACCACGCGCTCTGCACCTTTTATCACGCCAGCCTGAACTCCAGGTGCAGAGCGTTGTTGCCCGAAGATGGTCCTCGGGAGGATTTCGCCGCCTGTATAGAGTGGAATCTGGTGAGAAATGGGTCACCTCTCACGGTCGGCCCAATGGAGGATCTCGCCAGGTCCACTCTGGACCCAGAGCCCAGCCTACAATCTCCCCACGGTACGAGGCATAAGCCCGAGCCCACCGATGACGGAGAGCCAGAGAGCAACCCGTCAGACCAGGTGCGAGAGCCGGCGACGTTGCCCACCACGAGGGAGCAAAATGTGGAGCGCCAAATGGGTCAAAATGAGGGGGTTTCCAATTCACCTATGCCAGTTTCTCAGTTAAGCCCAGGACGGGCTCCTGATCCTCCGTTAATCCCAGGACGGGCTCCTGATCCTCCGTTAATCCCAGGACGGGCTCCTGATCTTCCGTTAAGCCCAGGACGGGCTCCTGTTCCCCCGTTAAGCCCAGGACGGGCTCCTGATCCTCCGTTAAGCCCAGGACGGGCTCCTGATCCTCCGTTTAGCCCAGGACGGGCTCCTGATCCTCCGTTAAGCCCAGGACGGGCTCCTGTTCCCCCGTTAAGCCCAGGACGGGCTCCTGATCCTCCTGTAAGCCCAGGACGGGCTCCTGATCCTCTGTTAAGCCCAGGAAGGGCTCCTGATCTTCCGTTAAGCCCAGGACGGGCTCCTGATCCTCCGTTAAGCCCAGGACGGGCTCCTGATCCTCCGTTAAGCCCAGGACGGGCTCCTGATTCCCCGTTAAGCCCAGGACGGGCTCCTGATCCTCCGTTAAGCCCAGGACGGGCTCCTGATCTTCCGTTAAGCCCAGGACGGGCTCCTGAACCCCAGTTAAGCCCAGGACGGGCTCCAGCCCCAGAGCTCACTCCAGTGCTTGCTCCTCCGAAATTCCCACCCTCCCACCCACTCCTGCCTCCTCCTCCGCTGTCGTCTGGCAGCCCCTCTGCTCGCCCTCAGCCTACCATCATTGTGGTGCGAGCTCAGCGGGACCGCCATCCTCCAGCGACGCCTTGGTCGGCGTCTCCCTCACCTCCGCCTCCAGCCTCTGAGGCCTGGACTCCGCCTCGGCCCGTTGACCCGTCGGCTCCACCATGGCTCCTAGCTCCTTCCTCTCCGCCGTGGCCCGGCAGTCCACATGCTCTGCCTGGCTCCCTCGTCCCTCCGGCTCCGCCTTGGTCTGGCGTCGTCCATCCTATGCCTCGGGACTCCACTCCTCCGGCTTCGCCTCATCCCTCCGTCCCTCCGGCTCTGTCAGGCTCCTTCATCCCCTCGGCTACACCTCAGTCCTCGGTCACTCTGGCTTCACCGCGGCCTTCCGGATCCACATCGCTGCGTCAGTCACCAGAGCCATCAGTTCCGCCTAAGACCTCCGGCTCCTCCCCGTCACCCTGGCTCTTCGGCTCTCCGTCTCCACCTCGGGCTCCTCCTCCACTTGCTCCGTTGCCGTGGGTCGAGTCCCTGGAGTCGGTGACCATTCCTCCTCCATGGCTCCTTCCACCGTCGGCCCCACCTTGGGCCGTTATGACTGTGGCCTGGGTCCTGCTGGGTACCTCCTGCTTCAGATCCTTCCTGTCTCCTCCCTGGCTCCTCCCTCCGTCATCTCCTCCCTGGCTCCTTCCTCTGTGGTCCCTGTCTGCTGGCCCCCTCCTGGGAGGCTGTCCTCCACCGGAAAATCCAATTCAAATGTGATATTTTCCTTTACATTTATATAAAATTTTATTAATGTGATTACCTGTCACACACCTGGACTCATTTTGTGTGTTTTTGCCCCTGTGACCCAGTTTCTGTCTTCCGTGTGTGGTTTGATTAGTTCCCAGGTGTGTCTAGTCATTTCCGCATGTGTTCCATGTCCCTGTTAATTTAGTCATGCCATCCACCTGTGTTTCCCCATTATCCCTTGTATAAAAGCCTTGTCCTTTCAGTTCTGTTTTGTCGGGTCTACTCGTTACTAGTTACTTGTCCACTTGTCCACTTGTCACTTGTCACTTGTCACTTGTCACTTGTTACTTGCAACTTGCCACTTGCCACCAGTTATTTGCTACTTACCTTGCCTATGTTTGATTTAATAAAGCCTTGTTTCGTTTATCCTTCGGCTCCGTGTTCCTTCCAGCAGCGTAAGCCGTGACAGAAGACCCGACCGAAAAGTTAAAAACTGCGTGTTTTCTCTCCGTTTTGTTTTCCGTTTTTTCACAGTCTTTTTCTTTCCGTAGTGTGTCATGGATCCCCTCTATCGCCCCGAATACCTCCTCCTCCTGCTGGAGCAGGAGGGACTTTCTCTCGAGGACCATACTAAACGGTTTCTCGTGCTAGCTAATGCCACCAGCTACCCAGACCACGCGCTCTGCACCTTTTATCACGCCAGCCTGAACTCCAGGTGCAGAGCGTTGTTGCCCGAAGATGGTCCTCGGGAGGATTTCGCCGCCTGTATAGAGTGGAATCTGGTGAGAAATGGGTCACCTCTCACGGTCGGCCCAATGGAGGATCTCGCCAGGTCCACTCTGGACCCAGAGCCCAGCCTACAATCTCCCCACGGTACGAGGCATAAGCCCGAGCCCACCGATGACGGAGAGCCAGAGAGCAACCCGTCAGACCAGGTGCGAGAGCCGGCGACGTTGCCCACCACGAGGGAGCAAAATGTGGAGCGCCAAATGGGTCAAAATGAGGGGGTTTCCAATTCACCTATGCCAGTTTCTCAGTTAAGCCCAGGAAGGGCTCCTGATCCTCCGTTAATCCCAGGACGGGCTCCTGATCTTCCGTTAAGCCCAGGACGGGCTCCTGTTCCCCCGTTAAGCCCAGGACGGGCTCCTGATCCTCCGTTAAGCCCAGGACGGGCTCCTGATCCTCCGTTTAGCCCAGGACGGGCTCCTGATCCTCCGTTAAGCCCAGGACGGGCTCCTGTTCCCCCGTTAAGCCCAGGACGGGCTCCTGATCCTCCTGTAAGCCCAGGACGGGCTCCTGATCCTCTGTTAAGCCCAGGAAGGGCTCCTGATCTTCCGTTAAGCCCAGGACGGGCTCCTGATCCTCCGTTAAGCCCAGGACGGGCTCCTGATCCTCCGTTAAGCCCAGGACGGGCTCCTGATTCCCCGTTAAGCCCAGGACGGGCTCCTGATCCTCCGTTAAGCCCAGGACGGGCTCCTGATCTTCCGTTAAGCCCAGGACGGGCTCCTGAACCCCAGTTAAGCCCAGGACGGGCTCCAGCCCCAGAGCTCACTCCAGTGCTTGCTCCTCCGAAATTCCCACCCTCCCACCCACTCCTGCCTCCTCCTCCGCTGTCGTCTGGCAGCCCCTCTGCTCGCCCTCAGCCTACCATCATTGTGGTGCGAGCTCAGCGGGACCGCCATCCTCCAGCGACGCCTTGGTCGGCGTCTCCCTCACCTCCGCCTCCAGCCTCTGAGGCCTGGACTCCGCCTCGGCCCGTTGACCCGTCGGCTCCACCATGGCTCCTAGCTCCTTCCTCTCCGCCGTGGCCCGGCAGTCCACATGCTCTGCCTGGCTCCCTCGTCCCTCCGGCTCCGCCTTGGTCTGGCGTCGTCCATCCTATGCCTCGGGACTCCACTCCTCCGGCTTCGCCTCATCCCTCCGTCCCTCCGGCTCTGTCAGGCTCCTTCATCCCCTCGGCTACACCTCAGTCCTCGGTCACTCTGGCTTCACCGCGGCCTTCCGGATCCACATCGCTGCGTCAGTCACCAGAGCCATCAGTTCCGCCTAAGACCTCCGGCTCCTCCCCGTCACCCTGGCTCTTCGGCTCTCCGTCTCCACCTCGGGCTCCTCCTCCACTTGCTCCGTTGCCGTGGGTCGAGTCCCTGGAGTCGGTGACCATTCCTCCTCCATGGCTCCTTCCACCGTCGGCCCCACCTTGGGCCGTTATGGCTGTGGCCTGGGTCCTGCTGGGTACCTCCTGCTTCAGATCCTTCCTGTCTCCTCCCTGGCTCCTCCCTCCGTCATCTCCTCCCTGGCTCCTTCCTCTGTGGTCCCTGTCTGCTGGCCCCCTCCTGGGAGGCTGTCCTCCACCGGAACCTCCTCCCAAGTTCCCACCCACGCCTCCCTTTGTTGTTTCTACAGTGCGAGGACGCACCTACCGGGAGGGGGGAGTACTGTCACACACCTGGACTCATTTTGTGTGTTTTTGCCCCTGTGACCCAGTTTCTGTCTTCCGTGTGTGGTTTGATTAGTTCCCAGGTGTGTCTAGTCATTTCCGCATGTGTTCCATGTCCCTGTTAATTTAGTCATGCCATCCACCTGTGTTTCCCCATTATCCCTTGTATAAAAGCCTTGTCCTTTCAGTTCTGTTTTGTCGGGTCTACTCGTTACTAGTTACTTGTCCACTTGTCCATTTGTTACTTAAAAAATAAATAAGTGAAGTGACATTCAGCCAAGTACGGTGACCCATACTCAGAATTTGTGCTCTGCATTTAACCCATCCGAAATGCACACACACAGAGCAGTGAACACACACACACACTGTGAGCACACACCCGGAGCAGTGGGCAGCCATTTATGCTGCGGCGCCCGGGGAGCAGTTGGGGGTTCGATGCCTTGCTCAAGGGCACCTAAGTCGTGGTATTGAAGGTGGAGAGAGAACTGTACATGCACTCCCCCCACCCACAATTCCTGCCGGCCCGGGACACGAACTCACAACCTTTCGATTGGGAGTCCGACTCTCTAACCATTAGGCCACGACTTGTTACTTGTCACTTGTCACTTGTTACTTGTTACTTGCAACTTGCCACTTGCCACTTGCCACCAGTTATTTGCTACTTACCTTGCCTATGTTTGATTTAATAAAGCCTTGTTTCGTTTATCCTTCGGCTCCGTGTTCCTTCCAGCAGCGTAAGCCGTGACATTACCGTTGTGTTGTGTGAATTTAGAGCCTAAATTATAATTTCATAATAATTAGTTTTATACTCTGTTATTACATAATGTGAATCTGATTTTGCACTGATTTATTTGTTTTAAATAATCTGGCCTTTTGGTTTGGTATCCATCACATTCTGAATAATAAGAAATAAGAAAAAAAAAGAAAGAAAAAAAAACTATTATTCAAAAGTGTTGGGTCAGTAAGATTTTTGTTTTGAAAGAAATTAGTATCAAAGAATCATTAAAAAAAAAAGCATGGTTTCCATAAACATAAAGCAGCACAACTGTTTTAAATTTTAATAATAAGAAACATTTTTTAACATCAAATCAGCATATTAGAATGATTTCCAATGAATCGTGTGACACTGGCTACTGTAAATTCAGCTTTGCATCACAAGAATAAATTACATTAAAAATATATATTTTAATATATTTTAAATATATTTATTAATATTGTTTGACAATAGTACTGTTTTACCCTATTTTTGATTCAATAAATACAGCTTTGGTAAGCAGAAGAGACTTCTTCAAAACATTAAAACATATTATCGCCCCCAAACCTTTGAACAGTAATGTGAATATAAACCAATTTTACATAATATACTGTAAAATCCCTTATATCATGATGTCAGAATGTGAACTGCATTTCATTCTGCATTAGTAAATGAAACATAAAGTGGGACCTAAAAAACAAGTATGTACTTACAGACACAAAACGTTTAAATGCGTAAAATACAGCAATGTCTACAATGCATCCGTCCTCCATTGTCACACTGACAGCAGCTCGGTTTGGAAGAAAACAACTCTGATGAAGTCATTACTATAGCAACTGATGTGGATGAGCTGGATATAAAGTGCACTGAACAAATGGATCCAATTGCATTGCTTGAATAATAACAGTCAGTCTTAAAGAATATGAAATCATATGAAATCCAAACAAAGATTTGTTATTATGAATTAATTCCATGTCTGACTTTATGCAGGATATATTCTGCAATACTCAGCGGACAACAGTGAGAAGTGGGGAAGTATTTCCATTAGTCCTAGCGAGCGTTCCTACCGTCTGGAGAACCTCAACTGTGGCACCTGGTACAAGTTCACGCTAACAGCCCAGAATGCTGTTGGTCCAGGCCGAATCAGTGAGATAATCGAAGCAAAGACTCATGGGAAAGGTGTGCATTTTGTTTTGGAAACCCAATTTCTCAAATAATGGTGTGGAATTGTTCAAGGTAGTGATCACAAACACCTTTCCTGTTCTCCTTCATTGTCTTTACCCATCACAGAGCCACAGTTCTCCAAAGAGCAGGAGCTGTTTAATAGCATTAATGGAACATGTGTCAAACTCAACCTGATTGGCTGGAATGATGGCGGTTGTCCAATCACCTCCTTCACTCTGGAATACCGTCCATTGGACAGCCCCGTGTGGACCAAAGTAAAGTGCACGTCTCTAACGAAGAGCTTCAACCTCCAGGAGCTTCAAGGAGCCACTTGGTACGAACTGCAGATGAAGGTGTACAACAGCGCAGGGTTGGCTGAGAAACGTGTCAAATTTGCTACTTTGGACTACGACGGCAGTATGTGAAGTTTGATGGATCACCTTTACAATAAATGCATATTATTTGTTTGTGCTTCAAAATGTTAAATGTGTTTTCAAAAGGCACCATTCCACCGCTGGTGGAGACGGCGGTGAACGACCCAGTGATAAATACTGGCAACAAGGGGATGACGATGATGGTGACGATCTCTTGCATTTTGGTGGGAATGGTGCTGCTCTTCGTCCTGCTGATGGTGCTGAGGAGGAGGAGGAGAGAGCAGAGGCTGAAGCGGCTCAGGGGTCAGATGGTTTTCACAGCTTTTAGCTACAAATCAGTGTTTTCAAAGAGAAGGTGTAGATTCGTAGGCATAAATACAGAGAGCATATGTTACATATATGTATATCAGCCTTATTTTTCATGACTCGATAGTACTTCCAATTTCAGTGTATGTTACAAAAGCTGCTTTTTTTTCACAGATGCAAAGAGTTTGGCTGAAATGCTTATGAGGTAAACATGATGATTTTCAGTTTTGCTTTTAAAGGCAGAAACACCCCAAAATTTGTCATTTATTCGCCCTCATTTCATTCCATATAATCTTCTTTCTTTTATGCAGAAGAAAATAAGATATTTTGAATAATCTCTGAGCTGCTCTATTCCACTCATTGAGAGCATAATGATCCAAAATGACTAAAAGCATCATAAAAGTAGTTCATACGAGGCACTGTTCCAAATCTTCTGAAGCCATACAATAGAATCAGTGTTTTGAAACAGATCCATTGTAACTGTTCCAAAGCATATTACGCACAAATGAATCAAACTTAAGTGAATCAAATTCAACATTCTGTCAAAAAGCACCATTAAGTCATTTATATGACTCACTGTATGCCACATCTTATAAAGCAAAACAACAGAATCAGTTTCTTTGAAAAGATTCATTGTAATGGATAGTTCATGCGCAAAAGATTCTAACTCAGCACTGTATTAAAAAGCAAGCACCAAGTAGTTCATACAACTCACTATATTCCAGATCTTCTTAAACAAAACACAATTTCAATCAATTTCTTCGAATCAACAGATCTAAAGAATATTATGCACAAATGAATCAAATTCTATCAGCATTTTGTTAAAAATCACCATCAAATAATTCCAAAACTGTCTGTATATGGAATATAAGATATACTTATGCACAAATGTATCTAACCTCAATTACTCAAACTATTTTAGCATTTTATTAAAAAAGCTTCAAGTAGGTCATATGACTCACTATATTCCAAATCTTCTGAATCAGTTTTTTTTTTTAGCAGATTCACTGTATTAGACAATTCTAAAGAATATATTATGCACAAACGAATCAAATTCTATCAGCATTTTATTAAAAAGCACCATCAAGGAGTTGCTATATTCCAAATCTTCTGAAGCAAAGCAATAGAATCAGCTTTTTGAACATATATAGACAGTTCTAATGAACATTATAGAGAAATGATTCAATAATAAATAGATCTGTGTGATGAATAAACCACAGAAGACTGCTGCTTCAGAAGAATTTCTGGATTAAGGATGCTTTTACATTGACTTTTGTGTCCTTTTTTGTCTGTTTTTTTGTCCTTGGTTACCATATTCTTACATTATATTGAAACTGCAGCTGGGAAATTCTTTAAAATATCTTATTTTGTGTTCCACAAAGGAAAAAAAAAATCTTATAGGTGGGTGAGCAAATAATGCACTATTCCTTTGATGACTCACATGTCATGCTGACCTTGTAGAAGCGGAGATGTTATTCACAGGCTTGTTTGTGTTCTCCTCCAGTAAGAACACAAGGCCTTCAGATACCATGAACAAACAACAGCAGACCCTCCGCATGCACATCGACATTCCCCGAGCGCAGCTGCTCATCGAAGAGAGAGACACCATGGAAACAGTGGGTGAGTCGTGTTCGCTGAACCATATTCAAACCTAAACATTTGTCTGAGGAAGAATGATACTATAGAGGTCTCTAATAGTTCCATCTCTCCCTTCCCTGTTAGACGACAGATCAACAGTGCTACTGACGGATAACGATTTCGGAGAAACTGCCAAACAGAAGTCTGCTACTGTTACGCACTCTGTCCACTATCAGTCTCTATCGCAGGCCACCGGCCCACTGGTGGACGTCTCTGATGTCCGACCTGGGACGAGCAAGAGCAGTCTGTCGAGTAAGAAAGAAACTTCTTAGCACATAAATAAGAGAGTGGCTATTTGATCATATTGTTTAACCGAGCATTTCGGAACCGCCCCCAGATCCCACCTCTCGCCGTACAGCTAAAGCTGGCCCTGCGGCCCGTAACCGTTATGCCAGTCAGTGGACGCTGAATCGTCCCAACCATCCTGTCTCCGTCCACACTCTCAGCACGGATTGGAGGCTGGGGACGCCCAGAGTGGCTGGTTCAGTGGACAAAGAAAGCGACAGCTATAGTGTCAGTCCGTCACAGGACACAGGTCAGTCTGTTACACTAACAAACAGTATACACTGTAGTGTATGTACATCTTGAGCTTTTGTTAGGTTCTTTTTTTTGTTGGCTTGACACGTCATTACAGCTGGGTATTAAAATTATCATATCAGCCTTTTTACAATATTTAGTATATTTCCTAATATTTATGTGCATGCTTAAAAAAAAAGAAAAAAGATGAACAAATGAAGGCAAGGTATTACATTCTTTTATGCATGAATATAAAACTAGAAAGAAATAAACAGTAAAGTTTTTAAACCACTTTAAAGCATATAAATGGCATGCAGGAACATCCATGAAATTTATGGATGCAATCGAATCATTCAATAAATTCAGAACAGATTTATTGTAACAGACAGTTCTAAAGAATATTATGTGGAAAATTAAATAGTCTATCAGCATTTTATTAAAATATGATACTGTTCAATCTTTTGGGGTCAGTAAGATTTTATAAAAATATTTAAGAAAGTAATACTTTCAGAAGTGATCGTAAATACTTATATAATGGTACAAAATATAGTATTTATTTTTATTAAGGTTTTGTTTTACTTTATATTTGTCAAATAATCCTAAAAACAATGCATCATGTTTTTCACAAAAATAATAAGAAATTTTCCTTGAGCACCAAATCTCAGTATATTAAAAGGATTTCTAAAGGATCACGTGACACTGAAGAATGGAGTAATTTCTGCTTTTCCTTCATAGGAATAAATTACATGTTAAACTATATTAAAATAGAAAGCAATTATTTTAAATGGCAATAATAAAAATTACATTTTACATATACATATTTAAAAATACATATTTTTTATTTTTAAAACATCAGACTTTTGAACGATAGTGTATCTCTGTTCTTATTTCTTCTCAAAAGATACTCCATGGCTAAATATAAATAAAAATAATTTTAAATGATCACAAAATTCACAGTGTCAATTTATATCACCAATCAAATAATATCAAGTGTCATATCAAAGCTAATACATGCTAGAAGTGCCTATTGTTACTGATGAGTTCTGACCCGCTGTGTTCAGACCGCGCTCGCAGCAGTATGGTCTCAACTGAGAGCGCGTCTTCTACGTATGAGGAGCTGGCCAGAGCGTATGAACATGCCAAGATGGAGGAACATCTACGACATGCCAAGTTTACCATCACAGAGTGCTTCATCTCAGACACATCCTCCGAGCAGATGACCGCCGGCACCAACGATTACACGGACAGTCTGACCTCCAGTACACCGTCAGAATCAGGCATCTGCAGGTTCACTGCCTCACCACCCAAACCCCAGGACGTCTGCAGGGTGATAAACATGGCCGTACCCAAGGCCCACAGACCAGGTGAGACTATCGCTGAGAAGTAAGGACTCTAAACTCAATTTCAGCCAAGGAGCTTTTCTTAATAACCTTGAGTGAGTTCATATTTTTTTTTGGAGGGCAAAATCCAATCATTTCAAAAGGAATTCACAAAAGCAATCTGGAATTTTGCGTGGATGCGAATGATTTTCCTATTTCGCAAGTTTCAAGTTGGTTGCCACTTAACCGACAGAAAGCAGCTTGGTTTGAAAGTGTCTTCTTTGTGAGCTGTGCTTAATACTTCTCTAAATTATTGACAATGGATCCCCCACAAGATTTCTATAATTTGACCACACATAAAGCCTAAATTATGCTGCCTTCAAAGATTGAACCAAAATCTATGGCAGAAATGCATGTATCCTCTGTGGATGAGACAATTCCAGAATGGATTGTAATTAAAAAATAATAATTAGCTCAGTCTCTTTAAAATTACAGTTTTACACAATATTTCTGTGCACTTTTAAGATTTTTTTTTTTCATTACATTGTAAGATTAGCAAAATTCATTAAAAGTCAATTGTGAAAAGACTTTCTCGCAATGCTTCATGAGAAGAGCGTGCTCATCTTGTAATTTGACCCAATCATGTAGAAAAACAGTATAAGCCTTAGCTGGTCCCCCAGTCTCTTTTGGATGATCTGCTGGCTGGTTTTGGAGCGATTTGGGGCTCTTTTTTTTAGCTGGTCAGGCTGGGAGACCATCTAAACCAGGTAAACAGAAGCTTGGCTAGACTCAGAGACCAGGTTACACCATCTAAGACCAGCTAACCAGCTGGTTAAAGTGTATTTTTTTGAGGGAAAAAATGAGCAGCTCATGCTGTAAGATGCTAAAAAAACATTAACACTGCATCCGAATATGCCTACTTCCATACTATATAGCATGTGAGAAACAATATGTCAAAATTAATAGTGCTCAAAACTGGTAGGCAGAAAGTACCTTGATGACCTGCTACTTCTGCCAAGAGTGTGCATTCAATGGACACTTTACTATTCCATGAAGCCACAAGAGAGGAGTTGTGATTGGCAGTGAAATAACCCAACTGACACTGGTAGGTCACGAGAATGTGACAACATGGTGGATGAAGTACACTTAAATTTCATTCATACTACCCATGTTTATATTATATAGAACATACTTTTTTAGGTTGCGAGTTGGATTGCCATGCTAACAAAGTATTTTTCTTTATCCCGCAGGAGGGGAGCTCGTACACCTGCCTCCATACCTGCGGATGGACTTTCTTTTGAACAGGGGTGTGTCGGGAGCATCTCGGGAGGGGGCAATGGGCCAGGCCTGTTTGGAGCCACAGAAGACCCGCTCGCTGAAGCGTCCCGCCTTGCTGGAGCCGACGCCCATGGAGGTACCGACCAGCAGGGACGTGCAGCAGTGGCAACCGGGCACGGCATCGACGCTTCCACAGAGAGAGGCCGGAACGGACTTGGCGCAGGCTGCCAAAATCAGCACCTCCCAGGAATCACTGCTGGACTCCAGAGGACACTTAAAACAGAGCAACAATCCCTACACAAAGTCCTACACACTGGTATAACAAAGACCGGACAAAAATAAAACATCAAGAGCAAAAAGCGAACTCTTCATACGCGGTTGTATATATGTTTCCACTTCTACTCCTAACAGTTTCTTTATTTTATGCTTTTTTAAACAGTGAATTTACTTCTTAAAGAGAAATCCACACACCCAGAGATTGCCAAAATGGTTTTATTATTATTAATATTAATTATGCTGACTTTTTATCGATTCACTTATTTTAGCAGTTAGTGTGCACAAACTAATGAATGGGAATCAATTTTCATTCTTTTATTACATTTTTTTGTGTAATTAGTTTGAGATAAAGTGTGAGAGTGATTTCCATTGGTCCAATGTCGTCACCGGTCTGTTTGGAAGAAATCCTGGGAGTGCATGAGGATGAACCAATTTAATATGAAGATGACAGTATGAATAACGACCGCTGGAGGACCCAGCGCCAACCCCAGAGTTTTTTTGACTACGAAAATATTCAAATGTGAAGATTTCGTATTCTTATGAGTATAAATATATAAAAAAATATATATATAAAAAATGAGAAATTACTTTTATTTGTGGGTATTACAGGGATTTTTTTTGATTTGGTTAATAAAGTCCTTTAGTCAGGTTTGCACATATCTTGTTTAACCTAGAAAAGCAAGTTCTGATTGATGATTATTTGTGTTCCATTCTCCAATGGTGCAATATGGAAATCCACGAACCACGTTTGCTTTCTGCTGTACTCACCCATGACGTGAGCTTCTGACAGCCAGAGCAAATGAAATGACAGATTCAGGTGCAAATTAGCTGCGGTGGAAGCAAAGATTGATTTAGCATGCTGCATGGGGGGAGACCGGACCACCTGCTGCACTGACAGTGTGGCTCTTTCACCTCCTAAGTGTAGTGCACTAGAAAGGTGTCTTCAGGGCATGCTCTCTCTTCATTAGATTTATTTTTGCTGCATTGCAGACATACTGCACTACAGGGAAACTAAGACAATCTAAAGAGATCCCTTAAAAGAATAACAGTTATGATCATATTCATAAAGATCCATGAGCAGTTCTACAGTATATGATTATGGGCTGTATGGTAGCAATATGTTATTGTTGCCGCTCTGCACCAAACTGTCTTGCAGGGAGAGTTATGTTGAAGAGTTGTGAGATGAAATTTCACTATATTTGATTAGATTAATATATTGTCCTTACTATACATATTTACAAATTTGTTTTACTTTTTTTCTATTTCTTTTTTTTTTTTTTTTTTACAGAGTGCTCACAGTTGGGACACTCCAGAAAATATTTTCCATGATAATCCTGTCGACTAATAAAAGGTTGATCCCCAAACGAATCTGGCAGTTTGGTTAACGTTTTTCATTTTGCTGTGGGATATAAAGGGATCTGAGCATATGTGATGAACTGTGAAAATTAACAGCTTAATATCCAAACTAAGATGGGGTTCACTTTAAAGAGATGAACTTAAAGCAATAATTCACCCCATCTATTTCATTACAAACCTTCAGCATTTCTTCTTTTGTGTTCCACAGAACAAAGAAAGTCATACAGGGTTTGGAACAACACATTTTGGATGAACTCTTGCTGTAATCACAGCAAAGCCACTGGATTATCTGGATGAATACCAGAGTTGGAAATCATACTCAAATGAGAGACAGAGAGCTCAGTAGGAATACAATGAAAGTAGAACCACACATCCTCTTGAGAGAAAGCAGAACTTTCCTTTTCTTGTTGGTGTGCTGAATTTCCTCAGCTACGGTGGCCCAAGGGGGGCAACAGAACATTAGCAATGCAAACAAAAGTTAGAAATAGTCTGTAATGAACCTGAAATAAACCACAAGACAAACAGTCCACATCACAATGGAAATAATCAGTGCGAAGGAAATAAGCCACTAATTGAGCTAAAAGTGATTATGTTGGCTTTCTATATGTAATGCATTTATTATTCTTGTATAACTTTTACTTTGTAAATCTATGCATATATCTCTCCTGATTCAGAGAAGACAACTTTTCACTGGACAAAGCATTATTATGATGATAACAGCCCAACCACTGAAATTTTGGAATAATATTTTGTTATACAAGGTCAGCAACACATGCCCTCATAAATTTTTTTAATGTTGTTGCCTAATTATTTGTAAAGTAAGAGCCTGGCTTGTGGCTTAATTATATTTCTCACTTATTTCCATTATCCTGCAAACAATTTTCATAATATTAGCATTAAAGTATCATATTAGTTACACAAAAATTTGCAACACAAATTAAATTAAGCTGTAACAAAACAGAATTAACTTGAATGCAGTGTTTTACAGCTGATTTTGTTTCCATCAGAATACCATTTAGATATTTACTAGTGTAAAATTATATTAATATGAAATCTTTTTAAAACCGTAAGAAGGTTTAATTATATATATATATATATATATATATATATATATATATATATATATATATATATATATATATATATATAATATACAAAATACCACAACTTTATTTTTATCACCACAGCTGGCTACTTGATGTCAATTTTAAGTGCAACACTATGGTTCCCTGTTTCCTGTAGATTTTTTACAATAGCAATTTTGGATTTAAAAGTAAAATCAGACTGGTGGTTAACGTTACCTGAAGAAACTTGCCTTTTATTCTTCAACAAAAGTTATACCACCACAGGAAATTCCCAAAGGAACCTATGACTCACAAATGGTAATTCGCTCCCTTAATGGAGTGCATACTTCACCTGAAGTTAGTTGGCAGAAAAACAATTAATGTTGTTTTCGTCTTTTGTGGACTATTACAATTTTGTTGAGCCCCTCTAGACCAGTCAGTCGTTTGGTGAGCGAATTCCTGTGTGGCCTTCAAAGAGTGTGAGCAACTCTCAGATCATCTGTATTGATTGAGAAGCTTTCAGTGAAGAGCCGGAGACAGACACTCATCCTGGAGCACTTGGACAGAAATTTGTTTTATAGTGCTATGCTATGTCAGCCTGGTGGGTAACGGGGGAACACGTTAGTCATTGTGACAGATATTCTCCATCTTTGTCTGAAGTGTGCAACAAATTAAGCGTCGCTGGCGCATATTTATAGACGGTCTCGCTCAGCTGTTAATATCCACCACCAGAAATAAAGCTGCAATGTGCTGAATTCTGATCTGCCTAGGAAAAACACACAGCTGTCATCAACACAACACTGATGGCGTCTGAATGAATGAACCTGGCTGAGCTCCTCTCATTCTGTTTGGTTAATCTTCATTGCTTCGGCTTGAGAACAATTTGGCTGTGATCTCAACTGAGTATTGGCATACTGCGTAGTATACTGCAGTTTTATTAAAAAGTGTGAAAATGTTAAACAGTATGTGAATCATGCAACTATTATGCATTAGAAAAATAAGCGCTTCTCTTTAGTCTAGTCTTTTTGAGGCTTCATTAAAACTAGAATGAGAAGGTCTAGTAAGTGTGCATGGCTACGTCATAAATTTTTCCAACTCTGCAGTCATGGCACAAAAATACTATTAAAATTATAATTTGAAGAATTACATAACATTGTATAATTTAATAAAATCGAACAAGCTCAGTGTCAATCCATTTTGAGCTAATTAATTTTTCGTGAACTGGAATCGTGAACAGGCTGAATGAAGGATGCGAAACAAAGACAGCCTACTAAGGATCCTTCAAATTGAGACGTCTTTAGACGTCCGTTTATGAAGCACCCATTCTAAACTTTAGCATTAACATAGCATTTTGAAAATTATTTTGCATTTTTAATCCAGTTTTCTACATAAAAAAACACCGACTTGGTGCAAACTTGATGAATACTATACACTGTATACTGCCTACTAATTTTAAAAGGAGGCATTATTCCAAAGGAGTACAATACTACACTGTTACATGATGCCATCAGGTTGCAAGTGATATCTTATAGTTCTCACGTTGAAAAAAAAAAATAAAAAATAAAAAATAAATATATATATATATATATATATATATATATACAGTACAGACCAAAAGTTTGGACACACCTTCTCATTCAAAGAGTTTTCTTTATTTTCATGACTATGAAAATTGTAAATTCGCACTGAAGGCATCAAAACTATGAATTAACACATGTGGAATTATATATGGAATTATATACATAACAAAAAAGTGTGAAACAACTGAAAATATGTCATATTCTAGGTTCTTCAAAGTAGCCACCTTTTGCTTTGATCACTGCTTTGCACACTCTTGGCATTCTCTTGATGAGCTCCAAGAGGTAGTCACCTGAAATGGTCTTCCAACAGTCTTGAAGGAGTTCCCCGAGAGATGCTTAGCACTTGTTGGCCCTTTTGCCTTCTGTCTGCGGTCCAGCTCACCCCTAAACCATCTCGATTGGGTTCAGGTCCGGTGACTGTGGAGGCCAGGTCATCTGGCGCAGCACCCCATCACTCTCCTTCTTGGTCAAATAGCCCTTGATGCCTTCAGTGTGACTCTACAATTTTCATAGTCAAGAAAATAAAGAAAACTCTTTGAATTTGAATGTGTGTCCAAACTTTTGATCTGTACTGTATATATATATATATATATATATATATATATATATATATATATATATATATATATATATATATATATATATATATATATATATATATATATATATATATGTAAAAGTATTTTTTACTTTTGAAAAACTGATGAACTAAAATGTCAGCAACATTCAAAATGGAAAAGCTCAAATTGAGCGTATTGCATATGATTATGGGGTGCAATATTCCATGAGGAAAGTTCTGTATTCTACACATTTTGACAAATTAAGTAGGCCATCTCTACATATAAAACATTTGCATAGTGTGTACAACATATTTACTGTATAGTGAACAAGTAAGAGTATGCTTGAACATAGCTTCACTCATGAAAAATGAGTTCAAATCAAGGCTGATATCTACTTCCTGTTCATTAGCCTCACTGGAAATGGAAGATCAAGTTAAGTTCTTTGCCTTGGGTATTCAGGTATAGTAATGATTATGTTTGTGGACTTTCACGGGTTTCACGTTCACAGGCTGTTTGACTGCTCACATTATTTTCATTGTTTATTTTAGTTTGGTTGTGAGCAATACAGATTAATACATGTTTCATGTCAATGTTTTTTCCTGTGTGAGCAATAGCTTTTGAATCAGTTTGAATGCCTCTGTGTTTCCTTTCCTTTACTGCGTACATCAGAGTGTAACACCCCCTCCCAGCTGAAACCTAATGAACCTGTCAGACCGCAGCATGTGGTTCTGAACAGAAAAACTACAGTAATTAGACCCATGAGGGAAATTCTTTGAAACAATCTAGACATGACTCACAGAGCTCCGCATTTGCCACACATACTGATATAACACCACAAAACAGTCCATTTTCAGCATAGTTTTATAAGATTATAGTGGTCAGCTTGCTGCTGATGAGATGGGCTTGTCTTCTCATTCTCTCGCTCTATTTTAAATGAGTGTAAATTCATTAACGTAATTAATTGAATCACTTTCACAGATCAATAAACCAAGACTTGGTTCCAGAATGAATTCATCACAATGGCTGTGTCCGAAACAGAACCAGCTGCCTCACTGCCCAATCGATGACTTAACGGATAGCAATTTGAATGGAGGCACCGCCTGAGGATACTGGTTTTAGATTGGCTTTTAATCTAATGCACCAGTGAGTTTTAAGGAGATAACCAAATGACAGAAAATAGAATCTTAAGTTGAAAAAGATATTTCTCTATCTTTCAAAGCTTTTGTTCCAAGTATGGAAATCATGAAGAATTAAAAAATGTCCTGAATTCCCAAATTCTTTGAGTCTTGGGCAGGCAGGAATTGTAGGTGGGGTGAGTGAATGTACAGCGCTCTCTCTACCTTCAATACCATGACTGAGGTGCCCTTGAGCAAGGCACCGAACCCCCAACTGCTCCCCGGGTACTGCAGCATAAATGGCTGCCCACTGCTCCGGCTGTGTGTCCACTGCTGTGTGTGTGTGTGTGTGTGTGTGTGTGTGTGTGTGTGTGTTCACTGCTGTGTGTGTGCACTTTGGATGGGTTAAATGCAGAGCACGAATTCAGAGTATGGGAGACCATACTTGGCTGTGTCACACCACTTTCACTTTCAAAACAAAAGCATAGGACAGTTTTAACATGAACATATGACAAATGTTTTTGATCTTTAAGGTGTCTAGTATTAATATATAAATTCAAAATTATTTCACTTTGTTGAATGTGGTAATAGAATGAGTAAACGTGTTAATGGCAACAATAGTGACCACTTTGAATTTAGGTATGCGTCCAATTGCAGTTGTTAGTGAATGGTGCACTAAAATGTTGCAATGACAAAGTAACAGTGAATACTGCACTAAAATGAAAGTTCAAATGTTACAAATCTAGTCCTTTTGAGGCTTCAGGGCTAGAGTTCTTATCAACATTAAAACTAGAATGAGATGGTCTAGTAAGTGTGCATGGCTACGTCATAAATGTTTCCGACTCTGCAGTCATGGCACATAAATACTATTAAAATTATAATTTGAAGAATTACATAACATTACATAATATAATAAAATCGAACAAGCTCAGTGTCAATCCATTTTCAGCTAATATTTTTTTGTAAACTGGAATCGTAAACAGGCTGAATGAAGGTTGCGAAACGAAGACAACCTACTAAGGATCCTTCAAATTGAGATGCCTTTTGACAGAGCTTTATCATGTGACAGCCTTACAAGTTTGCGTCCTTCCGTTTGAGAAGCGCCCATTGTAAACATTAGCATTAGAATAGCATTTTGGAAATTATTTTGCATTTTTAATCCAGTTTTCTATATAAGAAACACTGACTTGGTGCAAACTTGATGAATACTATACACTGTATACTGCCTACTAATTTTAAAAAGTAGGCATTATTCCAAAAGAGTACAATACTACACTGTTACATGACGCCATCAGGTTGCAAGTGACATCTAAGTGTAGTTGTCACATTAAAAAAAAAAAATATATATATATATATATATATGTATGTATGTATGTATGTATGTATGTATGTATGTATATGTATATATATATGTATGTAATATACAGTATATGGGAAGTCGTGGCCTAATGGTTAGAGAGTCGGACTTGCAATCGAAAGGTTGTGAGTTTGAGTCTCGGGCTGGCAGGAATTGTAGGTGGGGGGAGTGCATGTACAGTGCTCTCTCCACCCTCAATACCACGACTTAGGTTCCCTTGAGCAAGGCACTGAACCCCAAACTGCTCCCCGGGCGCCGCAGTATAAATGGCTGCCCACTGCTCCGGGTGTGTGTTCAGTGTGTGTGTGTGTGTTCACTGCTGTGTGTGTGCACCTTGGATGGGTTAAAAGCGGAGCACAAATTCCGAGTATGGGTCACCATACTTGGCTGTATGTCACGTCACTTTCTTTTCTTTCACTTCTTTACATATGTATTTATTACTTTTGAAAAACTGATTAACTAAAATGTCAGCAACATTCATAATGGAAAAGCTCAAATTGAGCGTATTGCATATGATTATGGGATGCAATATTCCATGAGGAAAGTTCTGTATTCTGCACATTTTGACCAATTTAGTAGGCCATTTCTACATACAATAGTGCGTTTGCATAGGTATGTGTCCAGTTGCAGTCGTTAGTGAATGGTGCACTAAAATGTTGCAATGACAAAGTAACAGTGAATACTGCACTAAAACGAAATTTCAAATGTTACAAATAAGCTACGGTATTGATGTTTTAATACTGGTTCCACTATATGTTACAATAAAGTGACAATTTGAAATATGATGGCAGTACTCTGCAGTATTAGTGTCGTATAAGGGTTTTTCTGCATAATGACAACCCTAGAATGTGGCGAAACAGAGTTTAAAATAACTAGGCTGAAATATATTAGAGTGGAACGTGTACGTTTTCCCAGTTTTATCAAATCTGGGTAGTGCTTCGACAATGGTGAATGGAACTTCTTGTTGCGAGCCCCGGCCTACACCTAAAATTAAAAATTCATTTGTTCAGTTGCTTTGACAAAATCTTTTTTGTTTAAAGCACTATATAAATAAAGGTGACTTGACTTGACTTGACCAGCACAGCTCCTCAGTGAAAACTTGGTATGCATTGCACCTGCTGCTTTCTTATACTCACGCTGTGATCAGCTGCAGATGGATGCAATAATTGCATGCCAATGTACATTGGCTCGTTTAGTTTACACTCGAAGTAGATTGGTCAGTCGAAGCGATATTCCAATACCTCAGTCAATGACGTGATGTCTCAGTTCCTTCAGGGAACGAGGGTTACCATACGTAACCAAGACGTTGCCTGTGTTGCGTACAATTTCTTTATATTTCTGAGGTTTTGGACAACCAGTGTTGGAGGGAAAACAGATGGTATTAAAAATATAGTGAAATAATCAATCAGTCATTGAGGTCATACCAATATTTATTGAGTTCACATTGATTATTTCCAACTGTTTGGTGACGGGAATATTACAATACACAACTTGATGACAAAAAAAAAAAAAACATTGACTTGGGTAAGATGATAATGATAAACCACAAACACAATATCAGTCAGGTAAAATATTAAAATAAGTCTGTGTGAATCTTAATGATCTTAGATTCAGATGCCATACAGGATGTTTACCTTGAGCAACATTCTTGATCATTTGTCAATAAATCCCCCTGGTTTCTGGTCTTAAACAGAGGAAATGATTTACACTTTAAGATGGATATATATTCAAACACCTTGATGTTAATAAGACCAGCCTGTTCATATTTTATCAAAAAATAACAAAAGTATTTTAAAAGGAAAGTACTGTATTGAAAAAAATCTATGTACTGGGGGAAACCAAAATATCAAATTGTATTCCTGACAGATGATAGCAAAAGGTAAATTGCCTTTTCACTTTTCATCTGCCCCCACCCTCACCCCCAATCAACCCATGACCCCTCCACCAAAGAACAGTGCAGTTTATCTGACATGCAACTCCCTGTCCTATTGGTGCCCTTGGCCCGCGTGGGGCCAGGGACGCCCTGCAGGGGCATGATTATGATTTCACCGCCTGCTTCTTCTTCTGGAATTTTCTGAACTGTGATTGGATGGCAACGGCAGCCTTCTCCGTCTCTGGGGCACCCATGTCGATGTCAATGTCCTCAGCTGGGACGTCCTTCTTGGACGGATCTGTGGGAACAACAGAATGTGTATTGGATCGATATTATGCACTGCATTTCTCTTGCAATTCTGCAGTTAGGCTTGACTATACTTTTTATGGCTGATCAGGTTCGACCTTTACTGTGTTCAAATCTGTCCAATCCTGCTCCTGGAGGGCCAACGTCCTGCAGAGTTTAGCTCCAATTAGCTGTAACACACTTGCCTGGAAGTTTCTAGTCAATCTGAAGATTCAGAGTTGGAGTTAGGATAGTGTTCATGTCCGAAATTGCCGCCTATACCCTCATTCACTATTCCCTACATTTATACCTGTGTTTATTATGCTGCATGGATGAGCACTTTGTAATATGAATGGATTGATTATTCCACTGTGGGCGCCATTTTCTGGCCAGATGCGGGAATTCATTCGACGTGTGACTCTCACAGTGCATTATGGGTATTCTCTAGCCGTTGAATGTGCACCATTTTACACTCTTTTTTTGTGGTGCTGTGTTCGAATAAATGAGTGCATTTGAGAACATCCACTAAAAATGTCTGTCCCCTCAAATAGTGCCCTATTTAAGAGTATAAGGGGCGATTTCGGACACAGCCAGTGTCTTTCCAGTAACAGGTTTGGACACCTCTGACTTGTGCTTTGCAGTAGCCTTATGACATGAAATGATACACAATCTTAAAAATTAAGTTTCTCTAGTGGCATTGATGGTTTAATGAAGAACATTTAACATCCATGAACTTTCCATTGCACAAAAGGTTTGTTAGATCATTAAAATGTTCTTCACACTAAGAAAAAAATGGTTACTTTAAGAACTATTCACTGAAGGGTTTTTTGGAGAACCAAAAATGGTTCTTCTATATCATCGTTATAACTCCCTTTTGGAACCTTAATTTTAAAGAGCGAAATTAAAGGACTAATCAAAAATGAGCCATTCTGTCATCATTTACTTCCTTTATCGTTGCTCTGAAGTTATGTGACTTTTAAAAGTTAAAAAATATATTTTGAACTCATATATTAGCATTTTTTGAGAATAAGAACTTTGAAAACTTTATTATGTTCCTCACAGAAAAGCTGCTGTGATCTTCAATTAAAAAATAAATAAATAGTCACTTTAAATACTTTACAGTAAGGTTCAGTTTAACACTAACTGATGAAATTATGAAAAAAATACAGTTTAAAATACCTGAGCTAACATGAACAATGAACAGTTGTATTTTGAATGTTAAAAAATTTAAAGAATTACTGAAACAAATCTTAAGTTTGCTCTTAAGTTAATGTTAGTTTAATGCATTAAAAGCATTAGTGTTTCCAACAGTACTTTTAGAAATTTGTGAGTGGAAAACATGATGATGATGAACTGTTACTGTAACCATTACATGATTACATTTTTTGTGAGATCTATTCCTTTAATTGCACACTTGATTAAATGACCATGTCTCTTTACTAATCCACACTTACCTTCAAACATAAAATCATATAGCATTTTCTACAAATATTGATTACACTGCGTAAGAGAGAAAGAGAGAGAAATGCAAACTTGCAAATTATTTTATCCAGATAACAAATTGCACAATTCCAGTGTAGAGTCCTGAATTATACCTTGTCCACCTGAGGGTTTGATATTTCCAGCTGACCCGGATTCTTGTCTCTGTAAACAAACAAAAATAGAACATAAATTAATGTCTTTAGATATATTCAAGAAATCCCATATAGCCAAAGAATGATGAGACAGGCATGGAAGATGTCAGTTTTCTGTCTCATTAGCTGATCACAATTTAGTGCTTCATATCCAGAATTAATAACTCAGTGTGTACAAAGAATTTCAAACACTTCAGAAGAGCTTTGATGCTCTGACGCTAAGACGCTAAAGCAATCTTCCTTGGCATGTGTGTGTGTGTGTGTGTGTGTGTGTGTGTGTGTGTGTGTGTGTGTGTGTGTGTGTGTGTGTGTGTGTGTGTGTGTGTGTGTGTGTGTGTGTGTGTGTGTGTGTGTGTGTGTGTGTGTGTGTGTGTGTGCATGCCGCTCGTTTTCTGCTGATGGCATTCTGTATGGATCTGGTTACAGTGGAAAGCGTGTCATTATATGCAGAAGGATTATTCCACACACACTGGCACAATTTAATCATATTAGTCTCCTTCTACCTCAATCAATCCTCTTGCGTTCAGTTCTATCTTTGTCTTACAGGCTCTGATAAACGTTTGGAATTTGCATAAGAAAGTTTGGCAGTGGAAAATCTGTGAATGCTTCACGTTGCCTATAGCTTCTGATATAAACTGCTCGGTTATTGCTTTGCATTAAGGAGCTGATGCAAAGAAGTCATCCTGCTGGATGATGTAGTGAATAGTTTTGTGGCTGTTATGAGGATGGTGAAGGGCGCTGCTGCATAAATTACAGTCATTTGAAATGCCATACAGCATAGACAGTTGAAAGTACAAGAACTTGGTGCTACATTTCGTGATAAAAGCTTGAGGAATTAAATAGATGCAAAAATGTGAGCCCAAATTCCCAATCAGTCAAGTCAAGTCACCTTTATATACAGTGCCTGGTTCAAAGAAGCTGCACAATATTAAACAGGAAAATAACAGAATCAATGATGAAACTTCTTCAAATCTGAGACAGAATTCTGCTGTAAAGCAGCTCTAACAAGACAGTAGTGTCATCATTTAAGTCAAGTCAGTTCAGTGTTGGTTTAGTTCAATACCTGCATAAACTTCAATTATGGAACAAATATATTTAATTGTATTTTAATATTTAATTGTGCATGTTCATTTTCCCTAATTTTAAGTTTATACTTAAGTTGATACTTGTGCAGTAAGTTAATTTTTTATTTAAAAACACTCTAAAATATCCCTTTTTCATACTGTACATTATAATGTTCCGAGTGGAGAGAAAATGATATTAATCAGAATATATTCATGTTTCTGAATGCACTGTAGAAAGTAAAATAAAAATAAATAAAATAAATTCTCCAAGTTGTAAATAAAAGATAGTTGGAGTTTGTTTAACAAGAAAATATTACATTGAGAAAATTCACTCAGGAATTTCTCAAATAATCACAAAGAAATGGCAAGTAATTCAATGTGAAATTTTTAAGTAGAAAGGCTGAAATACGTTCTTGTAAAATATGCTAATAATCTTTAATCTTTTCCAACTTCAGAAATCATTTAGTGTATTTTTAGTCTTAATTCAGTCCATTGCTTAGCACTTCTTCGTAATAGTGAAATTTACTAGCAATTTAGAAGAAATTGAAAGAAATTTTCAAAGTAAATCCTACACCAAATTGTTTTAATTCATTGGAGAAAGATGTTTTTTGGATCCACATGATGTGGTCACATCATCTGCCAGCAGGGGAATTATTCCCCATGCAAACTGTCCACAACAAATCACTGCGCAAAGTGGCACAATCCCAGCCAATCAGAAAAAAATGTAATGTTTAATGTACATTTACATTGAGCAGAAGTTTGGACCAATTGAATTTTTACTATGGGCGGGGCTACCCAGTGTAACACCACAGATCTAGAAAAGCTGCTGACGAAGCGTCCTGTGACTCATTGGTCATGGTTAGACCAAAACATACATTTGCATGGAAGAGAGCCCATTTGTCTTGTCAATTACTGTGATGCAAATGTCAGGATGAATTAATGTATGTCAAGGCATTTTATTCTTCTCCAACAAAAGCACGTATTCAAACAAATTTCTAACCGCACAGTAGGTATAAACCCACATCGAGACACCCGCCCAGCTTCAGTTTCTGCCTGGAAAAGGGTGAAATGAGGGAAATCTCCTCACTGAAGAGGAACGCTATCCTGTTTCTAATCCTGTTTCCATGTGAGGAAACTCTGGAGTGAGGAGCCGAGGGAGACATCAGCATCAATATCATCCCTCCGTCCTGACAGTCTGAAACCACACAGACTCAGAGCTAATGCCATTAAACTAGGATTATTACATTGGGCTCCGGGGAGGCACAAACAAATGCATTAATTGGAGTGAAGTGTCAGTCAGTGGTGTGGCATGTAAAGATGTGAGTCTGATTGTGGTCAAATAAGGGCGAGAGAGAGAGAGATTTTATTGAATTTATTTAGCTAATAAGATCTGAGCATAGCCACTTTAAGGCAAGTCATTTCACTCAGTGCCTAACTATTTTCTGTGTAGGCGAGGATTTACTTTAGTTACAGAGTTCTGTAAGTCAAAGTTATGTTCAGTGTTATTTTAGTATTATTTAATCTATTAAATTATTTATAAAAAATAATTATTTAATATTTTAATAAAAGTTTTTTTATGTGATATAGTTTTTCTTAAATATTTAGCTTTAATTTTTATTTTTTAGTCATTTTAGTACTTAACCTTTTTTTTTGTTGTTGTTTCAGTAAGCTGCCAAGGCAACATTTCTAATTTTCAAGCAAGTTTAAAAATATATATTTTGTGCCAGCGTTTTGAGAATATTATTATAGAGATAACTTTCAGTTAACGTTACTGGAAGAACATTTGTTCATAGTTGTTTTACCTGTTAGCTGGCACTGCCACGTTCAACTGTTTGGATGAAGCATTTTCACCCTCCTCGCTCTCGCTCTCGCTCTCTCTCTCTCTCTCTCTCTCTCTCTACTTCCATATGCCTCCCCCATATTGTGTGTTCATTATGAACAATGATGAAAACGATGATTGTAATCATAAACTTCATTAGCTGCAGTGAAGCAAGGATTGGCAATGAAACCCATGTGTACATCAAGGGGCAATAAAAATTTTAAGAGAACAGGATGTTTGCTGCTTCTCAGTGGACAAACACACTCAGACCCAAAGGGCTGCAGTGGATGAGAATCACAGCATATAAAAACATGAATAAGAACCCTTTTACCTTAGCCTTTAGTGCCATAGGTGGAAAAGAAATCTCATGCCAAGCATGACTCGCAAAGCATCCCAGCCTCACTAGATTCTGCAAATGCACTGCAGAACCAGGCTTTGCAGTGAAGTGAACTTGATGCCACAGAGATGCTCTGAGCTCAGCACACCAGTGCCCTTCAGAGCAGCCCTTGGCACTGGCACCCGACGCCGCGACAGCATCCTGCTCCTCGCAGTTTGAGCATAGACTGCTGCGACGCTAATGAAGAACCCCATTTATTTCCACTCGCTCTGACAGCTGGATTCACTAATTAATAGAAATGCATTTTAAACCCCATTTACAGACGATCATTGAACCAAACTCTGACAGCTTCCTCCTCAAAGGAGATTTATGGACATTCTTGTGGTTTCTAAAACAGCTATTTTCCACCAACAGTGAGTACAAATCATGCAGCTGATATTTGTGTCTATAAAAATGCAAATCAAACACCCTCCACTAAAGATTCACACTCAAAAAAAGCAAACATTTTTACACCTCTCCCAAAATCTTGTGAGGAATTTACAAAAAAATACTGTAATCTTCTTTTTTTATTATTTGAAGCCATTTGGAGAGCTATTTTTGATTCATTTGGCAGCTTGAGATCTTGGAAAGGCATCCACTCTGTTCTCAACATCTATTAAGAATTTAAGGGAGAAACAAACACAACCAGGACACAGATGGCTAAAGCAGAAAAAAAAAACTCGGATCCAATGCGTCATATTTGAAGGCTAACAGATGCTCGACTGAATGTAGGAAACATGCTGGAGGATGGGAACTCAAACGTTGGCTTTTATTTGAGCGCCTCGCCACCAAAAAACACTGCAGGACGTAAATACTGAACTGATGAATGTGTGAAACCACATGCTGATGATTCCATAAATGATTATCTCCGAGCAGATCTCCCTGCTGGAACGGATCGCAACTTATTTTTGGCAGAGAAACTTTTTGTATTCCATAGCATTCATATTAAACACAGTCAAATCTTTAATGAATGTGTGAAGTTTTTGCTAGTCACTAGTTGCCAATGGTTAAATAAGGAACATCTTGTATTTAACAATATGCATAATCAAATGTAGTCAAAGAGTTTTTGCTTAATAATAAAAGAGTTTTTGCCAGTTGCATTTGCTAATGGCTGACTGCTACTAATTAAATGGGTAGGATTAGCTAAGAATAAAATTAATTCTGTTTAACAAAATAAAGTTATATTTGTATGTGTCTCAATCCAATGGTTTAATTGTATCATTTTAGTTATAAAGTAATTATTAGTAATTAATAAAAAATACAAATATATTATTATATATATGAATATTTATAGATTTTAAAACTAAAACTTATTATACTATTATATTCAAAATTATAATAGAAAATAGATTTATTTAGCTTTATATTTTCTGAAGAAAAACTGATTTTAAATGACGCTAACGTGGTTGCTAAAATGTTGCTATTTGATAGCTATGGTATTATGAGCATTTTAGCATATTGGTATGCAGTTGCTAAGATGTTAAAGGAACACTCCGACTTTTTAGGACTTTAGCTTATTCACAGTATCCCCCAGAGTTAGATAAGTCCATACATACCTTTTTTATTTCTGTGCGTTCTGTAAGTGTTATTTGACGCACCCACCGCTAGCCTAGCTTAGCACAAAGACTGGATGTAAATGGATACTGGTAGCATAGTATTCCCAATAAGTGACAAAATAATGCAAACATTTTCCTATTTACATGTTGTGATCTGTATAGTCACAGCGTGTACAAATAACAAGGCTATATGAGACAGAGAGCATTTTTAATCGTATAAATACTGGGAACTATATTCTCACTAGGCGTAGGAGCACAGCTAACGTTACTTGGGCGGAGTGGCTACTTGGGCGGAGTGATTAGCGCAGCACACGAGACCGTAAACAAAACAAACGTGACTAACCAGCTAGACGTGACTCGTGATCATGGCTGACTTTGAGGAATTGTCAGACTCAGAGGAATTTTACTGTGTATCAAACCAAGATCCAGAACCATATAGTTTTGAGCCAGAACACACAGACGAGAAGTTACAAACTTTGGAAGCTGTAAGACGAAGGGAGAATCAGAACGAACACGGACTGGTGGTGTAAATGTGGAACATGCCAACCTATGCCGACAGAAACCGAGAGCCTTTGTTGTAATGAATGTGACCGGGTATTGCCATCAATGTCAAGGCTTGATGACAATTAAAATATTTGCGTCACTACCACGAAAGATTTCTCTGCCCTAATACACCCGGCAGTTGTCTTTTTTTTCCCATTGTGACAAGATCAATTGGAAGAAACGTCCCATGCCGAGTGAGCTGTCCACCAAGTAAGTGATTTTGTTATAATGATCATTCATAGTTCAATGAAATTGTAGTATAGCCATTGCATACAGTGTGTCACAATAATAACAATAAAGGGGATACACCGATACACGGACCCCCTATTCACGTAATAGTGTCACTACTAAGGTTATATTACATTAGCATGGCACTACAGTATGGCTAATGTTAGTCATCTCAAAACATAACGGAACACTTACCGCAGCAACAGGTCATCCAAATTGTCCTGTCTTGCAATGCCGTATCCTTTAGCACACGTTTCATGGTCCGTGTGGCAACTTGCATTTTTTCAAAATAGTCGTCTACAGTAAAATGTTCAGAGCAAACGAAATACTTCGTGATGGTGTTTACAGGTGTGTTTGGATCTATTTCCAGAGCAAGTAGCCATCGATTCATCAGGTCAGCGTTTGTGGTTGGAATTCTATGAAACATCATAGTAATACCTGGTCTCCCCTGTTTATTGTCGCAGTTCTTTACAATACGGTGAACACACATGATTGTACACTATAAATCTACTATCTAGTAATTGCTGACTCTATTTCTCCAACTCTGAGTGAACTCTCTTCTCCTCACCACGGCGTGTGCTGCGCTAATCACTCCGCCCAAGTAGCCACTCCGCCCAAGTAACGTTAGCTGTGCTCCTACGCCTAGTGAGAATATAATTCCTAGTATTAATACGATTAAAAATGCTCTCTGTCTCATATAGCCTTGTTATTTGTACACGCTGTGACTATACAGATCACAACATGTAAATAGGAAAATGTTTGCATTATTTTGTCACTTATTGGAATTACTATGCTACCAGTATCCATTTACATCCAGTCTTTGTGCTAAGCTAGGCTAGCGGTGGGTGCGTCAAATAACACTTACAGAACGCACAGAAATAAAAAAGGTATGTATGGACTTATCTAACTCTGGGGGATACTGTGAATAAGCTAAAGTCCCAAAAAGTCGGAGTGTTCCTTTAAGATTGGTTGTTGGGCATGTTTCTCGGTGGTTGCTAACAGTGCTGGGGATTGTATAGAGATGCAGCAATATAATTTTTTTTAAGAATCAATCCGATCTGATACCAAAAATTATCAACAAAAAAAAAAAATCTGCCGATATCGATACCAGCACAATTTTTTTTTTTACATCAATGTAGAATTTCTATACTTCTCTGTGCTGACCTGATCATCACTCTTTTGTGTGTTAAACACAATCTACTACATATAGACAACTTCATTTTAATGAAAAATAACAACTGAGAAATGCAGTAAATGCCTGTATCTGGCAGAAAATGCCAGTATCGGAGCCGATACTGATCCTGAGCATCCCTAATAAAGTAGTAATTGATTACATGTATTCTGGATTACGTAATCAGATTGCAAAAATTTATTGCATTTTAAAATGTAAATGATCAAATTACAGTTACTTTTTATGGATTATATGATTACATACTATTCACACAATGGCAGTAAATTATTCATCATGAGTCTTCCACATTTTTTTCTTTGTCTTTTACATTTTCCTGCAGTTTCATATAATTTAGCTTTGACTATATTCACAAATGTCTTGTAAATAAATTTGCAAACCATGCTTCTGAATTTGATAGAAAAAAAGCATCTATAAAACAATTAGGCCATGTATGAAACAAATAATTAAGCAAGTTACTATACACTGGTGACGTATAGCTGTAAAATCTGTTGGTTCTGTTAGTCTGAATAAAAATATTTAGATTATTAGATATTAGATATTTATAAAAATAAAGACTTATTAATGCAGGGATTCACAAAAAATTCTTGTCAGCCAAACCTCTTAAAATAAAATATTTACTTAAAATATCTTTGAGGAAGTTCATATTTTGAATGAATTTTTATTTTGTTTACATGGTCTCACTGACATGAAGGTAAACAAAAAAAATATTAATATTTTTGTGTTCAAGTGTTTTTTTTAATATTATAATTAGCTTTTTATCCACTCACAAGCATACTGCAGTTATTACATTAAGCCTAGTTTGGGAACCCCTGGTGTAATGTAATGTTTAATGCATTTTATGATGTTGATATATTCTTTGCCTTTTTAAAATATTAATGTTTAATAGTACATTTAAAACAAGTTTGATTTTAAAAAAGTAATCTAAGAAGTAGTCTGATTACGTTACCTAAAATTTGTAACCTAGGTTACATTATTAAGTACAGTTTTCATCATGTTATCTGTAATCAGTAATAGACTTCAATTTGTGAGTTATCTACCCAGCTCTGGTTGCTAGGGTGCCTTCTAGGTGAATGTAAAGCTAAGTGATATTTCACACTATTTTATCGCTTACATCACTATATATTCCTCATATATTGACTAGATGCCCATATATCAGTTTTCATAGCAATTCATTGGCTAACATTCTTAAAGGTCAGTTATTCTTGAGCCGGAGCAAATTTGCATATAGATATGAACACATATATCTGTGTGTTTCACTCTGGTGTCTTCTGAGCACTATTTATGACTCAACTAAAACAATATGCCTCACAATGCAGAAGAGTTTGTGTGATTTACAATATTATCTCCAGGAATCTCACTAGCGCTGAAGTAACACACTGTTCCAGAATGCTGCGCCTCTGTTTTATTGTTCAACAAGCCTATAAACATTACAATGGGGAAAACAGAACACAAACACAAAATCAGGGGGAAAAAAACACTGGGAAAACAGAGAAAGACTGAATAGCTAATCACACTTGAGGAAATAAGTACTAATGATTGGCAGTTGCTTTTATTGGCCATCTTGTTACATGTACATCCAGTTTCATAGGCTTACTTTGTTTTCCACCATCTTGTACGTATATTTTGCGAATTTTTTTTCCTGCTGAGATAATCCAAGCAAGACTAATGACGACGAGTGCATGGACTCCTCATCAAATATTTAGCGACATTAGTGGTGGCAGCAGCCTGCCTTCAGGCACCTCCCTTTCCCCGCAGAAGAGGAGGACACCACTGCAGGGGTATTTCCTTCTGCCCTGACATGTGAAACGCCATCCCCCATGGCCACCCTTCATGCCGCTGACTGCACAGTGCACTTCTGTAGGCAGGAAGATTCTATCACCCGCCTGGAAACCCTAAACTATTGTAAATAAGTATTTTAAAAAGTGTGTATATATATATATATATATATATATATATATATATATATATAAATTCCAAAAAAAAAAATTCTATTAGCTTCTACTGATATCCACTCCTCAAGCAGTGAACGATGTGTAGAAACTGGAGTGCAGCTTTAAACTTGAGCCAGACACTAGAAGTGTGGGGTAAAACCATCTTCATGGGCTCTTTAATGGTCTGTTTTCTCTCTCTATCCACATCTAATCCTCCTCCTGCCCTAAAATGACTTCTTTCATTCATTCTTCCTTCTTCCTATCCTGTTTAGTGACATTTCCCTTTCAGAGCGGCTGCAGAGATTACTGCTCAACCGGTGAGCTGCAGTCGGACTCTCTCTGGCCATTCAGAGGGATTACAGAAGATCCGAGCAGAATCTGTGTGTGTTGTCAGAATGATTATGGTTTGAGGGGATGCTGAATCCCAAACATGACTGTGATAAACAGCAGACACATTACAGTGGACGTAATTCATCACAGAGCAGATGCAGGTGATGCATCAGACATTATGAAGCTGGTGCAGAGATAGAGGGTGAGTTCATGAGTTTTAAAGCAGAACAGATCACATCTGACGCTGTACAATTTGACATGTTTGGAGATATTTATACAGCCTATCATGTAACAGCCCTAAAGCCAAGTACACGTCATAAAGTATTTTCTTTTGCAACGTACCCTTGTTTAAGCATGAAACAATACAATCTAGGGAAAGAAAAACTGACATGATACAAGATATATTTTTTAATTGTAAGGTTGCTGTTTTTTTTAGTTTTCGTTTTTTTTTATACATGACTATATAGTCTTACACATTTTTATTTAAGCTTTTGTTATTTTAGTACATTCAGTTAAATTAAATTAGAAATGCTGCATTTCTTTTCTTTTATAAATGAAGTAACAAAAAATGTAATGGTAAATTTAGTTTAAGTTTTAGGTAATAATAACTCTGCTAAAGATCTCATTGATTTACATTACATTACATTACATTACATTACATTAATTAAAATTAGGTGTTTTTTTCCCTATTCGAGTATGAGAATATTGGCCATAAATATGATACTTAACAAAACACATACGCAAAGTTTTTTATATCTAGGTTTTTTTTGTATGAAGGCCCAATAAACAGTTAATCAGCCATTTGCTTCATCATTTGGAAGCAAAAGGCAGTTAACTAGTAAATGTTACAGCCCTTCTGGTGATTGAGTAGTCTTGTGGGCGGTTGGATTAAGAACTGTTTTTTTCTTCGCATCTTTGTCTTCCTCAGAATTGCTGTATGGCCATATTTGTCCATCACTGTTCTCCAAGGGAGGATGTTATTCACTTACAGACACCTTTAATCTGGAGACTTGGGGTTCAAAAAGGTGAGACGGACATAGTCAGCCAACCATCCTTTCTGATGCTACTATTTCAACATTGCAAGGCCTCTTCTTAGGAGCGAGCGGCACAAATCCCTTTCTGCCGATAACGGCTCCAGGTTCTGACAGGCGGTTCGATACTGTGTACACACTGCTGATTCATCAGGGAAACAAGTGCAGTGCTGAGTTGCTGAGAGTCTGCTCTCAAGCCTAAAATAAACAGTAAATCTGCTCTCATGCAATGCGGGATCTAGTGACTCGCCGTCAGATGTTTAATGCAGCGAGGAAGATGAAGACATAAACAAGCATGAGGAAAAGAATCATGTGCCCCAGACCGCTATATGTAGTGCGTTTGGAGGGTCGTTGTTTATGCGTGTGCGGTCTGGTTCCCCCATGCGTGCATTTCCTCTTTATCCGTGTGGAAGATGCAGAAGCGCTGGGCCATAATGTATAAAAATCAATTGTCAGGCCTGATTACATCCAGTGTTTGCACCTCGAGGGTCATAAGTTGCTTTTGATCTCCATCAAGTTCATATCTGCAGTCATCACAGCACATGGAGCTGCTCAGTTCAGATGTAGCTCCAGATAGACCAAGCACATTGGTTAAGTTTATGAGTGTAACCAAGTTATTCTGCGGATGGTAACCCTCATTTTGCAAACAGTGTTGTGACGTTATTTGAGCCCTGGAGTAACTCTACTGCTAGCGCAACTCCTTCAACTTTAAAATCTCACTAAAGGGTCACATTGTACAATCTAACCATAAACAATCATAAATGCAATGCAATGCAAAAAACAAAAATATAAATAAATAAAAAATGTATAAATATTTTTTATAAATAAATTTATTCTACGCAACTATAGCTCCTACAATCAACCATACTTAAGAAATTTAAATCTATATATATATATAACATTTTAACTTTGAGAGCACAAAATGAGAAAACTAAATTTCCCAGGATTCTCAGCGGCAGTTTGGTTTCAGGCATTTTTTTATTCAATCAATTCATTTAAAGGGCTGATTCATTCAAAATGAATGGCTCACTGAATCATTAACTCATTTAATCGATTTAATCGATTAATTGATTGATTAACATTAAATCGATTCGTTCAGTACCGTGGATTCATTCAGTCATGAAACACCGTTGTGTTGATCAGAGACACTGAATTTTGGTAGGGCTTAATAGGTAATATATTCATTGGCGAAATTGCACAAAAACACATAATATTGACAATATTGGGTCTAAAATGTAACACAATATGAAAGTATTGTTTATTAAACTGTTGTATAAAATCAATATCACATTTGCAATCGTACAGATATTCGGGAAAAAAGCTCTCTTGCTCGAGTCATGTGATTTTGCTAAACTATACAATACAAATATAAAACAAACACAACCACTGCCATTTGTGCCCTCATATCTTGAATTCTAGGCTCATATAACTGCATTCTAGGCTTCATCACGCATCGAGTCATCCTGCATCATGTTCACCCATCCCCATCCCCAGGGGGGATCAAGACTTCTTTAGGGGGGTCAGACCAGCCCAAACCCCAGTAACGTAGTAATTTGCACCCTGCCTACACAGCAACAAAAGTCATCTACAAATCCGCTTAATATCTCAGTGCGGAGAGCAGTTCAGTCTCTGGTCTGCCCTCCAAATATGGACCTTTTTGATTTAGTACCATGCGCTCATTCTGTAGCTTTATATACAGATTTGCTTACCGATATACAGATTTTCTGGGATTAATGTGAAGACAAAGAGAAAAATTGATTTCTCCACTCTCAAATGTCAGAAAGACCAATCAATCCATACAAACATCAGTGGAGGTCACCGCTGATTATGCCTAATCCTGATCTCTCTGTCTGATCTCATCAGTCTGTGTGGTGTACTTTCACTGCATATAAAATCCTTGTTTAAACAATGAATCGGATACATAATCAGGTAAATATGCCAGAGAGCCCATTTCAGTCATAAGAGATTACACTCCAAAACATATCAAATCCTAATGCTGACACTCCCCTTTGTTCAGACAGACTCTTGTAAACAGGAAAGCTGTTTTGTTTTGAGGTCACATTTTTTTTACTCACCCTCATGTTATTTAAAAGCTTTATTACTTTGTTTCTACCTTGACACTGGGACTATCAAACCCCAAAACAAATCAGTAAATGTGCATACCTAGTTAAATTAGAAGAGTTAAATTATTACATTTCTAACATTACAAATTTGACACAAATATTACTGTAATGATGAATGTATATATTTACTTATTTTATCCCCAGAAATGTATTTATTAAGATGCTGTTTTCATGTCAATTTCAAGATTCAATCATCTGCAAATGTATTTGCTAATTTTAATAGTGCGATTAATCGCAATTTATTACAGAAAACTGCAATTGATAAATTAGTTTATAGATTATTTATTTATTTATTTTTTAAACGATTGACAGCACTCTAAAATGCATACATGATCATCTTAACCAGTTTTATTACCTTAAAAAAAAAAAACTTGCACAAAGGAAAGGCTTGGAGCATCATGAAGGTGAGGAAATAAATGGTAAAATTTTAATTTTCGGGTGAACTATTCCTTTAAGAATAAAATATTAGTTTTTTTTTTTATTGTTAAGAGGTTATACTGTTATAATGACCATAAACAGCATCTTTACACTGATAGGATTCTGCCCACCTGTGTTTTCCCTTGTTCCCATTCATTCATTTTCTTCCACTTTTTTCACTTTCATCTCTGTAATTCCAGAAATATTCCTGACTTCAAGAGTGCTGTATGAAGTCCACTCCACTAGCACGTGCATGGAGGAGTTACCTGCTTATGATGCTCTATCCATAATTTCTGGATTCCATGTGCTTCCTCTGTTCATTTAACTGGCAGACATGCTTGAATGGGCCAGTGGATTTGTTCGAAGATGTGCAGTGCACCACATGCCTTATTATGCTCTTTTAGCAAATACTACGTTCAGGCATGTTTTTAATCGAGACCAAAATTATCATTTATATAGCATTCCTACATTTCCTGTTCCTGCTGTGAGGGAAGCGTCTCCTCGTCGTCTGCTGTAGCAGTAGGTCGGCGCGCACTATGCACGCACGCGCGCGCTCACTATCAAAGACAAGACGCGCGCGGATAACGTTGCTGTTTTCCCTATCAGTTCAATGAGTATAAATAAGGGCAATTATGGGAATAATAGCCTAATCAAAAGAGACTCGGTGTAATGATTTTAGTGAAGGGTTAACCTTGATCATTTCTAGTTAGACATGTCCACAACAAACCTTTCTCGGTTTAACGAATCAGTGCATTGTTGATTCGAGAACAGCTTAGTTCGAATCAGTTCGTTTTGTCAACGAATCGTTTTGAACTATTCTGTAAACCAATTCGAAATAATTAAATTTATGAGGTTACTAAACTGCTGTGTTTACGTTTATGACCCAAATGATTTTAATTCAGCCATAATTAAAAGATAAATCCTAAAAAGATCTGCCAGTAAAACAGACCATACAGCTAGGCGAAACATGCGTAAAAACGTTAAACCAGAGGCGTCGTGCACATTCGAAGTGAGGGGGCACGTGCCCCCTCAGATTTCTGAGCCAAGTGGATTTTAAATGCAGCTTCCAAACGAAAAAAAAAAATTGCAGAATAATATTTTTTATATATTTGATACAATCACAGCGTTGTGATTAGATCGTTCAGTGCACAGCATCAGCTGCTAAATTCAAATCTGCGTTCGCTGGCTGGCGCTGAGCCAGAGACAGACGCGTTCGTACAACGCTTCATGATAACCAATCAGAAACTATTCTGTTGCGCTTATGGATGCAATGGCCAATCAGAGACGTCCAGAAGAGTCATCACTGAAACGCAGTGTTTTGTTCACTTGCTCGCTGACTGAATTATTTAGCGTATTCTCTCATCAGAAACAACAAAAAGTGCAGATGTGCGTACGAATGTAAGTAAGATATTCGTTTCATAATGTAAAGTGCTTCAGTGATTTTAATGGGAGTTTTTGAGAGTGCCTGAACTCTGGCTAGACTGAATGAAAATGTTTTTTGATAATGTAAATGTTCTTTACTCTCTGTAAAATGAAAGTGTTAAAATAAGTATCTTACAATATTGTTATTAAAATTTACATTAAATGCAAATTCATTCGTATTAAAAATATTTTATGGCATGATATGGCACTTAAGTAAAAAGTCAGGTTTTTATGTGTAGTTAATAGATTACACTACATTTCCATATATTGATCAAATAGCAATCTATAAAGGTGCAAAACGCGTTTACCTACACATATTTGAGAAACGAGATATTCCCAAAAAAAATGTGCCCCCTCAAAAATCATGAATGCATGACGCCCCTGCGTTAAACTATCTGTGCTGGCTCCATGTGCATCGTAAGTATAAACTCCAAGAATTCCAACTAATTCTAAATATATAGCAATGCATATATTTCATGCAAACAGTATCAACTTAATTTGAAAAACATTTGGTGCATCAAAATACTAGCGAATTCGATTTAAAAAATCATGAGAGCAAATTTACTTGCCATATCAAGAAACCATGACCGTGTCATACCAGTCTAAACTGACAGCTGTCATTTGTTGCATCATTAATCATCATAGCGTGGATAATGCTGATTCCACAATCTGCCTGCGCGCGCAGATGCAACAGAACAATATTCCCGATCCGTCGTGCTCTTCTAAGCTTTACTAAGCATGTTGTTTTTATAAATGGTTGCCGTTTCAGTTATTTAAACGATTATTTGCGGTTGTAGCCTAGTGTAGAAAACATGCCCTCAAACTCAGCAAACGGGGGAATGTCTGACTGCAATCAATGCAAGTTCAAGGAATTGTCTTAATGTTGCATTTTCAGGTCTCCCCAAAACTGAAAGAGAATTTCCTCCTAGGGAAACCCCATGAGATCGTTACAGTAGAGTAGAGTGATGCATCGTGCACCGAGGGTTATAGTATATGAGGAAAGCTCACCTCACTCATGCTGGATGATGAGTATGGTGATGAAGGATGGATTCTCGGCAGAAGAGCAGCAGTGATGCAGTCCTTCAGTCCGCGCGCTGCGTGGGTTTGTGCGCCTGCTGGAGTTTTATACTTGGAGCTCCAACTCCCTTTCATGTCATCACGTTTGCATTAAACCAATGGAAAGCTGCCTGTGTCAACGCTACTGATGTCACCACTTTAATCTTCTGGATAATCACTGAAGCGCACAATTGTCTTTACGATTCCTATAGAAATGTACAGTATGACAAATAACATATTTTGATGCATGGGAATGTAGGCTACTTGCAACCATATGTGCATTCAGCCTTCAGTGCATTAAACATATAGCTTATAGGCATACTATATGTTTCAATCAACATATTTAACATCATTCAGATATTGCACCTTCATTGCATTGAAACATCTTGATGTACTAAAAAGTAAAAAGTTTGTGTTGTTCTGTGCCATCTTCTAGTGCAAAGATGTATTGTTGATGCTTATTTCATTTGACTGGTAACTTATTTGTCTTGATTTTATTATATTATTTTAATTAAATTTATTGTTTAATGAAAATTGTTGATAAAAGTTTATAAATACGCATTTTTTGACACAAAAGATAACATACATTTAATAAAGTTAGAAAAAAATGGCATTAGAAAGGAACCCCCCCCCCCCCCCCCCCCCCAAAATCACTTTAAGGAGTCAAATATTGCCTCATAATGGTAAGGTTAATTACTGTCATTGATCAGAAGGTGCTCCTATTTTTTTATTTTTTTAAGTATAGGAGCATAAGAGCTCCTAAAGTATGTGTAAGCATTGAAGAATGTAATGTTACCTTTTAAAAACTAAATGTAAATGTTTATGCAAACAAACTATTAAAGATAATATACAATTTATGCAAAACTGTGCCACTAAATAATATATATATTTTTTTATGGATGGCTTAGCTAATCGGGTCAATTAGAAACAATTACTAATCATTCAATTTTTTTTATTATCATTCTTTCATTTCACTAATCAATCTTTTTGTTTATTTGTTTGTTTGCTTGCTTGCTTTTTTATTAAACATAATGATGCTTACATTATAACATGTGCAAACTCACATACAATGTATATTTAATTTGGCCAGAATTGCAAGGTTACTGTCTTGATATCCAAGAAGGTTATGAAATAAGCTTAATGATATTATAGATTATAATAATATTACAGAGTATAACATTAGGTTATAATAACATTTTAGGTAGAGTAAATGAATATGAGCCATTTCCACCACTATGTGTGTGCATGTTAAAGGGAAAAAGAACTGTAGCTTTAAAAAGAAAAATGGAATGTTCCAGCATGGTGGCAAAATTTTTGGATTTCTACTACTTTGAAGAATAAAGGTGTTTTAATAAAAAAGAAATAATAGTAATAATTATATAAATAAAATAATATTAATTATTTAAATATGTATAGAATAAATATAACAACCAATTAAGTATCCCCCCTAAATGTACAGTATTCAGTTTCCATTATAGTTTGCAGAAATTAGACTGTTTTAAGGTATTCCCTCCACAACAGCAAATGTACTTGTGCATCTTGGTGCAGATCTGGCATCTCCCTCATAGAGAGTCAGCATGTAGACCTTGACTCGCATAGATTCAGATGAACGCCAGTGGAAAAGCTTCACTGCAGCAGTGGTTCTTGGCATAAATGAAGTTTGGATCAATGTAATCTATAAAACAGCAGCAGGGAGATGCCTCACCAGCAAAAGCTAGAGCTGGCCCTGATGAAGAGAATGGTCCTCGATAAGAGGATATCTTAATAAATAATTTGTGTATTATGCATTTATTGTGCATGTTCAGTGGAGGGGGAAATCATGCTGTTTTATCATTGACTGCAGCATGTGAGCTGGAGGAGAATTGCTGTTTGCATGCTGCCTCCCACAAACTAATACAATTTTGAACCGTTTTGGGGCTTGGTGCATCAGATTCACATACGGTCTTTATATTTGCTGAGCACCGAGTTTGGTTATCACAGATGTTATCATCTCTCTAAACAGATGAGCTCCATTAAACACGGGCTATTCCTCTAGTGCCATGCAGGATAAAACCAGCTAGAGCGACGCAACTACAGCAAGATCAGAATTGTGTGTCTTTGTTCCTTGGATTCCCATAACATTTTGTATTTGCTGGCTTGTTAAATGAATGACAATCGATTTCCTTCCTTTAATGCAAGCTGCAAAGACCAGCTTTAACAGAGACGTTTTAATGGAGATTGGAAATTTATAGGCAGTCCATGGTGTTCTCTTTTGACTCACACTTGGCCAAACAGGCCTTACAGGGCACCTGTCACCATGAATTTTGTGATGGACTGTGTATAACAGAAGAAAACCATTTATAGAAAGACAACATTTTATCTTCCTGTTTTTGCATTTCCAGCACTTTAAAGGAATAGTGAAAAACCAAAAGCGAAGATTTGCTGAAAATGTACTCGCCAAAGATGTAGATGAGTTTGTTTCTTTATCAGAACAGATTTGGAAAAATGTATCATCCAATGGATCCTCTGCAGTGAATGGGTGCCATCAGAATGAGAGTCCAAACAGCTGATAAAAGCATCACAATAATCCACGATGTGCAATCTAGTCCATCGGTTATTGTCTTGTGAAGTAAAAGCTCTATATTTGTATGAAATAAATCCATCATTAAGGTGTTTTAAATTTAAACCATCACTTTTGGCCAAAATATGACTCTATAATCTAAAGTAATGCTTCATAACTCATCTACATTTTGGATGGTCTGAGGATGAGTTAAGTTTTAACAGATTTTTATTCTTGGCTGAACTATTCCTTTAATTCAAATCATAGCCCTGCAGAAGGTCACTGCTCTTTTCTTTACATAAGAGAATTGTACTCGGTTCTCTGTTTTTTTGGTCTTTCCTCAGTAAACAGTGCCGCAGACAGTCCCTGTTTAATGGCGCTGCCTGGTGTCATATAATGTCTCTGCTGCCCCCGAGCTCTGAATTTGATAATGACCCACACTTCACTCAGAGTTACACTGCAACACTTTAGTAAGATCTGCAGAAAGGACTGGCTGTGTTTTTCAATGGTTTTCAATGATAGAATTTTCCTGGTTGACGTTGAGTATTTGACAAACCATAATGGTAATTTAGCCAAACCTGACAGCAATAGCACATTACTGTACATATTCAAGCAAAAGCTTAATTAAAGTCTACTTCTCGTGTTTACTTTTCAGCTATTCATTACAATGACAAGGCTTTGAGAATGCTTAAGCCTTAATTAAGGCCATTCCTGATAGCCTATCAATGACCATTAGCAGAATCTTATGAATCATCTCCAATGCACTGCTGGCACAGAAACTGCCTACACTGAGATGAGCGCAGGAAATAGAGGAGGAGGGGAAACGTTCATTGGCATTGATTCAGCTTTGCTTATATGAACCTACTTATGTCTTGAGGCCAGAATCTACAGAGGAAACCCCTCTCAGATCTTCTGCCAGTGTTATTCTGTCATTGCTTCTGCCAATATGTGCATATACTGGACTAACAAAGCAATCTCATGGCAGTTCTATTTTCCCTGTGAGATCAGGTTGGACTGTTACTATTTCTCACAGTGTGCCTTGGGGTTTTAATTATTACATGGCTCTCCAGATATTTCCTAATATTTGCTGTTTTTGTCTTTCTTCTAATTTCACTCAAATGCAAGTGGAACCATCTTGTGTCTCAGTTACCGACTGTAGTGAAAATTACCTCGGAGTTGCGTGTAAACATAGCTAGTGATGACAGACTTGCTATTACTTTTCAAATCGACCAGACTTACAATTTTAACCTGGGGAATTATATTCAAGATTATTGTTGTTAAATAAAATGGCAAAGAACTTGAAATGGAAGATGGGATCCAAGGAATTGTGTAAGTGAACAACCACCCAAAACACCCTAGCAACTGCCTAGCTATGCACTAAAAACCATTCAGAACATATTAGGAACACCTAACAACAGCCTGGCATCATGGTGGTGAGTTTTGCATTGACAATCACTACTTACTTTCTTCATAAAATCTAAATTATATTTATATAAATGATTTTAAGCTTTATAATTAATAATTATTCTCAATTATTCAGTGAGGACTTTACAGTGACCTCACCACACTTCACTTTTCATACACTTGCACCTCTCTTTGACTTTCATTAGCTGTGTGCTGTAATGAAGTGTTCAATTCAGAGTGGGCTCATTTGAAGTAAATGGCTCTCTGACACTGTATTACACTGAATTATTACTGGCTTCCTGGAAAACGTGAAAATTTTGTTGGAAGAGCAAGAGTTGCTCCTCGCTCCATAACTCCATGGAAACATGTGCAATACAATTTTAATTGGCATTAATTTATGATGCAATTTATTGATTGGCAAAATGGTGGAGCTGTGTACATGGATCTTCAATGCTGATGAGAGAAAGATCTTAATTGCAGATTGCCTGCATGTTTATTGGACTAGAAAATTTTATTAAACCATGAGGTTTACGTCTCTCTTAATACGAATGCTGCACTGCATGAATACTAATCACAAACAGGCAAATGAGATCAGTGCAGTTCAGAAAATAGTCTTTACTTTGACTGAACCACTGACATAAAAGATGAAATCTACCAAATTAATTAAATACATTTTGGTTATATACCAAATCGAAATACAGTTAACAAGAGCTAAAAGAGCTTATGAAAATGGATTGGTGGCTTCAGGATGCATTAGTGATTGTTAGGACGAGAGAGCGCCATTATGGGTCAAATTCCAACCACTTAAAGTAATATCTAGGCTCAGTGTTAAACTTTAAAGGAACATTTTGCCCAAAAAACAAAATTTCAAAATCTGAAGAAATTTTTATTTACCTCACTTGCCCACCAATAGATCCTCTGCAGTGAATGCGTGTCGTATCGTGGGACACTCCCGTGTCCAGTCCATCAATTAATGTCTTTTGAAGTGAAAAAGCTGTAAGATATCCATCTTTAAGATGTTTTAAAATTAGAGTAATCTATTCATAATATTGCTCTCAATGGATCAAGGTCAAGTACTGTTTACAAGCAAAAACAGCCCAAAACAGTTCTAAACAAATAGTGGCAAGAAGTGATGGTAAATAGATGGACTGGAGTCATGTGGATTACTTGTGGATTATTGTGATGTTTTTATCAGCTGTTTGGACTCTTATGCTGATGGCACCCATTCACTGCAGAGGATCCATTGGTGGGCAAAGGATGTAATGATAAATTTCTCCCAATCTGTTCCCATGAAGAAACAAACTCCTCATCTACATCTTGGATGGCTGGAGAGAGTAAATGTCCTGTACATTTCTATTTCAGGGAGAACTATATATTCCATAAAGGCATAATTTCACTAATGAATTCATCTGCATTGACCTGCTGATCAGCATTGCTTTTCTGCCGGAAGTACAAAAATAGCATGTTATTTTAAATAATAGCCAGACAGAAATGGGTCTCAAGTGAGTATACACCACACAACCACAACAGAAGCATTTCCTTCAGTTTGTAGAGGTATATATAGAAAGAAGACAGTTTTGCTACTCTCTGGAGGTTTTATTGATAAATCTTTAAAAGCAAGGTTGTGAGCAAAGGTGATAATATTTCCTCTCCAATCATTAGCTTATAAATTTTTCCTGAAACCAAGCTGTATATCTTCTGGCAAGACCACCTTGGTGTATCAGTTTTAGAGCTTGCCATATTTCTGTCTGGTTTTTCCGAAAACACAACAGTGGTTCACTAACTCCCAGAGTGCCTTTAGCAAAAGATCCCACTAGATTGTGTGAACAAATAAACTCTGGAGTCTGGCTGCCCTTTACGCTTCTCACATCCATGATCATTTGCTTCAGGAGAAGACAGTCATTCAAACCAACTGACTCAAGCAGCTATTCTGAGAGGTTGTTAACAGTGTGCCAAGATCGGTGGAGCACTTTACATCTGCTCCCACTCTGAATATTTCATGACGGCAACTCTGAAGGTCCGAGAGAATGCTTTTGAGTGTTCGACTATAATGAAATTTTAAGAACTGAAGAATACGATTTCCAACAGAATTGGCACTATAACTTTATTTTTTAGTTTATTAATTAATCTATTGTAGTCATTAATTATTGTGTTTTTCAGTCTAGAGTTTCACTATATATATATATATATATATTAGGGGTGTAACGATACGCGTATTCGTATTGAACCGTTCGGTACGAGGCTTTCGGTTCGGTACGCGGTACGCATTATGGACCGAACGGTTCCTTGGACTAATTAATTATATTTGGAAAATAAAAAAAATTGTGAAATATAATGATATGCATTCAACAAGGTAGCCCAATAACCCAAACGACGTAACAGGCAATGCCCCTGACACCCCCGAAGAAGAAAAAAACACCAACTTATATGTTTATGTTAGGCTACTCAATCACTTACTCTGTAGTGCAGTGATCCTCACTATTTTTTTCACAAGAGCCACATTGGCAGAGAAAAATCAAAAGGCGAGCCACTTTTACGACAACATACTAAGTCACCTTTGCAAATGTGCATTTCTACATATAAATTGGACATCCCACAAAAAAGAAATAACACGGTCAATACATTTTCGTTTAAGAACAGATTTACTTTAATAGTGGGATGAGCGAAAGCTGGCATGCATGTCAAACAAAATGCCCCCAAAAGAAAAAAAAATCTCTATGTTTTCAGTGCTGATGCATTCATGTAACATTTAAGGGCACCTAAAAGCTGTCACAACGAACCGCCAAAATTAATGATTATGAATATGTAAAATATAGCAGAAGACATTAAAAAATATTTTTATGTCTGTCGGCTAGAAAGATGCTGACTCGTGATCTTCGCAGTAGTGAACTCGCCTGAGAGAAATGCACATTTCATACGGGAGGGAGAGCAGTCTGTTTTCTTTCGTTTTGAATTGTTTTGTTTAAAAGTAGATATTTAGATATTTAGATATTTATAGTAGCCTATTTGTCGGGTCTGTGAGGCAAGTAGGCTATACGCTGAGTTTCGGTTCATTCATGAGACAAACTCCAGGTTCACACCGGCTCCTTCGTATCGTGGTAATCTATTTTCTATTTACTTCTTATTAAATCCAGACAATTGGTTGATGAAACCTTGATTAAAATTAAGATACAATTAATACAAAACGAAATCAAATTTAAAGACAGGCTTTATGCTTTCTGTTTGAGGTCTCAGTGAAAGTTTTAAAGCAGTCTTAGAGCCGCTGTCAGAGCGCTCACGTCCGTAACAGAGAACTGTCCCGTCCATAAGATTTTTTTTTTTTTTTTTATACATTTCTAAATAAATGCGACTTATAGTCCAGTGCGAGGCTAGGCCTATATGTTTTTTCTTCTTCATGGCGCATTTTTTGACTGATGCGCCTTATAGGCTACTCTGGAGCGACTTATATTGATAGGCTACACCTGTATGAATTCTCATTTTACTTTTTGAACTCCATTATTGAGCCGAGTTTTGCATGAAAATAGTCTACTGTTGATGACTGTGCAAGACTAATGGATTCGGGGCCAGGCTTGAATGAGCATGCTTCAGACTCCTGGTGTGAGCAGAGCGAAATTGGAGCGGGAAATGCGACGCTCCGTCCACCGTCCTTTTGAAATTGCCGCTCTGCGCTCTGTCCAAGATCCGCCCGCTCACTCCCGCCTCACATGCTCTGAAGGCAAGTGGCAGTGTGATACTGTAAGCTACTATGCGAGCCGCCAGTTATAGCTTGACGAGCCGCATGCGGCTCGCGAGCCGCGCAATGAGTAACTGTGCTGTAGTGGAAAACGTAGGTTTTAAGAACATGCTTAATGTAATTGAGCCCCGTTACAATATTCCTTCACGAGCTCATTTCAGACAGACCGTAATTCCTGCTTTGTTCCAAAAAACATAAGCCCTATAGAGAACCAATTGAGTAAAAACACACTCAATATAAAGAGTTATAGAGTTCCATATAAAAAGTTACATGTTTGTATTTGTTCATAACTAATATAACATTTTCATATTTTTTTTATAAGGAGCTGTTTTTGATTTATACAGTATGCTGCTAAGAAAACACCATAGAAGATGGGTAAAGAATAGCTCCCTCATTGTTCAATGTAAAAAAAAAAACATACTTTGTTAGTTTTAATAAATACAACATTTTTATAAAAATCAAGGAAATTTATCTGCTATTTTTTTCTTTTTGCTGTATCTAAAACGTACCGAACCGAACCGTGACACCAGTGTATTGTATTGAACCGAACCATGAATTTTGTGAACCGTTACACCCCTAATATATATATATATATATATATATATATATACACATATTTGTTAATATGTGTTAATATGTGCAATGTGTTTATGTGGTTTAATGTAAAAAAAAAAAAAAAAGACAAAACCAATAAAACCCATTACAAACGAAGTTTTTGTTGCATCCAGTGGGGACATAATTACGGATTATAATGATTTATACTTTGTTTTGCAGTGTTGTGTTGTGTATCGCACAGCGTAAACAAAAAAACACGTCTGCATTTCGGAGAAACAACAAACAACACGCTAATCTTCACTGCTCAAAACTCACATTTGAATCATCAGTGGCAAATTCTTTAAATATGTAAACATACTTACAGGCTGTGAGTCAAAAGCATCAAACTGTCCTTACAAAGCTGGAATTGCCCCACATTATAGAAACAGCCTTAGCGCACAGAAGTATTGGCTACTAATTCAGGAAAAAGTCCTCGTCCTCCGTAAAATGCACTGCACACATCTGAATATTTCGGTTGAACTGTTCTGGAATAGTGCTTTAAATACAACTTAACCACTGATATCTAGTTGTGTCCTCTTTTGGAAGGACAAACAATGTAGTTTTGCTTCCACAAGGAAATGCACAGCGTCTTCATGACATGGCGGCAGCGGCAACAGTAAAAATAAAAGTTATGCCTTTTTTTGCGTGAACATTTGGGAAGCGTTATGCAAATCTACCCACACAGTGATGTAGACATGTGGGGGCGTGTTAGAAAGAGCAGTTGTGGGGAGCATGGTTGACTCTTAACTTTTATATAGAATATCACTTTGGATTTGAGACTTAAGTCTTTGTCTTTTTTATGTACAAAAAGCTTGTAACACTCCAAAGAGAAAGGAAAAATTTAAATCACATCATATGACCCCTTTAAAATTGATATAATCATTTAAAATACTTTGGAGTAGCATATAAATACCATGCTATATGCTAATTATCCATTGCCATAAATAAGTACCGTGGTATTCTTTGAAATTACCAGCTGATACCATCAACATACCAGGGCATCACCACAGGGTTTTCCATGATATTTGGCTTAATATTAGAATGAAACTGGAGATGTTCCATATCTGTGTCTTGGAGGTACACAGTGCTGGTTACATAACAGGAAGTGTCTTTGGTGTGGTCATAATGAGTGGGAGAATATCAGCTGCTCGGTCAGCTCAGAGCTGGGTGGAGTGAGGCGTGAGGAAGAGGAAGACTCCACAGCTCTTAACAAGCCACAGGGGAATAGATGCCAGCCTACAGCTGGCCATTAACCCAGCTTTATTTATTTATTTATGAGCATTCATTATTTTTTTAGGGAAAATATGAAAGAGGGCTAATATTCACACACACTGACTGCAGAGCTCTTGGATAAGAATGTCAAATACTCACTGCAGCGAGATGTTCTACTAAAGGAATGCATGAAAAGAGCAGCAGAAAATTTCTGTTTGTTATCTATATGTCTGTTCTTATTTTCTCAAGCTTTGTGGCTTCTGAAAGTATTTTGGAAATATCTTGAAAACAATATAATGAAGTCAACTTTAGATAGATAGATAGATAGATGGATAGATGGATAGATAGATAGCCTTAAAATGAGTAATAAATTAAGTTGGATTAATTTATAGTACATTGCTTAATATTTTTCTTGTTTAAACCATAAAAGTGAGGTTCATTCTTCCTAGGTTTATAAAAAAAATTTGTTCAAAATGCTTGTCATCCATTTAATGGATCTTAGAGCTGTTAAAGTGTGAAACACAGATAAGTGAAAACTACACAAAAATTTGTACATTTTATACTATTGATTAATTGATGTATTAATAAGCATCACATAGTTCCAGTCATATTGGTTTGTTTAGCTAAACAGACAAGTGATTTCCGGCAGGTCTTTACCAACCCGACCACCCTCATTTTGACCATGTTCATCTGTTCTTGGTGATTATCCACAGTATTCAGTGGGGTACAAAAGTCAGAGACCACCAAGAAAATGCTTGTGTTCCAATAAAAAATCCAGTGGAGTTGAAACAGATCACCATAAGTGCTGATATGAAGTCCCTCAGGCTCTCTTTCTTCTGTAATTAAACCTAAAATGATGATTTTATGTAGAAGAGAGAAGAAGAGAACCAGAACACCTGTCTGTGAAGTCCAGCATTTAGTCTCTAGACGATGGTCATGTGTCTGTGCTTCCTGTGAGCATCATCAAAAAAAATACCAGTCATCTGAAAAACCAAAGATTTGTATTAGATCTGGAGTCTTGACAAATATTAATTTTTATGAAAAGTACTGAAATGTATTTGATTCAACATGAAAGGCGCTCACAACCCATTTTACTTTCATTATGAGACACTTTACATTAGAAAAAAAAGATTGGTTTTCATTTTGCTGATAGATTATGAAGACAATTTTTCTTTGAAATAGTCTGTACTGATGAATCATTTAAACAAGATCAAGAATGTGTACTAAGGATGTAAATTGATGAAGTTTTGGTTTGATGTTGACTTTAAGCTTGATCGGAGGCATCACCTGATGTTTGTCAGAATGGTTTGTGTACCAGACTCCATCTGTGGTGTGTCCTGCAGTAAAGAGAGACACATGAAAGTTCGTAGTACATGAGAGTTCATTCATGCTTTCTTAAATCATTACATTATAACTGATTTCAGTAAAAGAAAGAAAATAAGGCTTCTTCTGTGCAAAAACATAATGCCCATTCAGATTTGTAATTTTGAATGCAATCAATTACTTAACTTTTTTTTTTTCAGTTATTTGTGTCTTTAAAGTTTAGAAATATATATATACCCCTGTGTACGTATGTTAGTTTAAGCATACAGACCATCGTGTCCATCTCTAATATATCCTCGGTTGTCCTGTCCTTGCACATTTTCTGTGGAAGGCGTCCTATTCTGGGACTGGATTCTTGCCCTGAAACGGAAGCCCAAACCTGTTAACAAGCTACTCACAGTAATAAAGCTTTTAATAGAAATTATTTCCTCAATTTCACATTACTGTGTATTTCCAGTCCCTCTTAAATGCAAAACACACACTGGAACTCATTTCTCACCTCCTGATCTCCTCTTGGTAGCTTGACTCTGTAGAAAAGAAACAATAAAATGAGCTGATTACAATTTAAGACCAGAATTACGTCTATAATTTAAAAGGCTTGGCTATACACAATCTGGCTGCACAAAGTACTTTTTGTGGGATGCACTAATGCAAATAATCTGTCTTACATTAGGAAAACTGGGATTCATCCTCTCAAATACTCACTTTTCTTTCTTCTCATGCAGAAGAAAAAAATTGCGTAGATGATTAGAAACAATAGAGCCGCAGCACTGAAGGCCACAGTGACAGCGATCAACACTGTCTGGTCTCTTTTAGCAAACTTTTCTTGAACAGAAAGAGATAAGGGAATCATGCATCATCTTCATCTTGTGCCAAAAAGGACAGCAAAGTTCTCATTGCAATTAACTCTGATTATAATATTAAACTTTATGTGGCTGGATTGGTGTTTGCAGTGCCCTCTATCTGTTGCTGAAAGCAACTCATCTGATTTGTGGGTGGAAATAAATATTTGTTGTGCTATGTTTAGAATTCAGATTCTGTTTGTGTTTATCGTTAGAATAGAATTTAGAATTTGTGATCTTTTATCATTTTTGATTACTTATAAAAATAAAAACATGTATATTGTTCTTACCAACGGTCAGAAAGACAGTGCTGGTGTCCGGTGTGCTCAGGGCAGGCACACTGACCAGACACTGAACAGAAGAATTTTTGACAGCAGTGACTGTCAGCGTGCAGATGGAGTTAAACAGGTTTCCCTGTGCTACAGAGCTTCTGTTGCAGGAATTTGCCACTCCATTTACAGACCAGGACATGCTGGGTTCAGGAAACCAGCCCACAGCCCTGCACTGAAACTCTGTCTGAACTCCTTCCGTTTTGGTTTGATTTCCACCTACAATTTCCACACTGCCACTTTCTGGAAAAGAACAGAGCAGAATTATCTCTTTGAACACACACTCTGCCCTAATCACTGTGGATTTGTGCGTTTGCTTTAATGACGGTTGGGCCTGTCTCAAAACATGGTCCACTTTAATTAAGAAGTAGATTATTATTGATTATCTGCACTTTGAGATGTAATCGGATAATTTCCCACGGGACAGCAGGACAGGTGACTCACAGGTGCGGCTGATAACATCTGAGTTTTGTTTTGCTTTGTACAAAACTTTGTACTGCACTTTATACTTTTTGTGGTCCATCATAAAAGCACTGACAGATCTTATATGGCAAAACTTCTTTCACTGACAGTACATCAAAGAATGAAGAAATTATGCTTGCTAAACTGCTATATTCTGTGGTTATTTTGGCCTTCTGTTGATACATTTTAAAGCTGAAATGTCTGATACAGAATATTCTGACACAATAAATAAAAAATAATAACATATTATAATAATGATTTATTATGAAAGTTAAACAAGCAAAATAAGCAACATAGTCTATTCCAGCAGCTACAGTAAAGCTTGTATAAAAAAAAAACATGGATCATGCACCTGACAAAAAAAATAGCAAAATTAACTTGCAACTGTTTAGATGTTTTATTTATTCTGGAATCAATTTAAGGAGAAATACATTTATATATATATATATATATATATATATATATATATATATATATATATATATATATATATATATATATATATTTTTTTTTTTTTTTTTTTTTTTGTATGATTTATTAATTTTTTCATTTGTTTAATTAATCAAGCTATTATGCAATCTAAAAACATCAAAGATACAAATAATGAATAAAATGAATACATAATAGACAGAACATTTAAGGAAAAATGTATTGCTCAAAGGTTGCTCTTTCATTGCAGGAGACTTAATGGAATTGTTTTATTATTTGTTATATTTTGCTTTATTTTGGAATCAGTTTAAGGAGGAATATATAGCTATAAAAAAGTAATATTGAATATCATCTGGGGAGAATTTGGTGAGAAATATTCGAGTTACTTTTAAGATGTTTGACTATGTATCTTGGCAAATCTGAGCACAGTTTGGAACATTGCTGAGATCTCTTGCAATGTGAAATTACTAGGGAGTCTCAATTTGGTCACGTTTTAATTTTGTTGTCTAGGAGAAACAATTGCTCCTGTCGTTTAGTTGATATATTTATTTGATTCACAAAGGTTATTTTTATGCTGATGTGAGCATTAGTTAATAAAGCTATACTTAAGGAGACAGTCTCTAGGAATGTTCTTGCAACTCTGTCGTGCATAAAATTGCTGAGTAATGTTTAAAGGTTGTAAAGATCAGCATATGGATTTAGGTGCTGGAACTCACTCAAAGATGAAGCAAGAAGGTAGATGCTGTTGAAGAGTGTTATTTAACATTCGAACCATGACAAAAATCATTAAGCATGCAGCTTTGCATCTGAGAAGCAGAAGTTAAGCTTAAGCTTAAGTGAGATCAAATCATGCATTTGTGTTTGTCTGTTTTTAATTGTTTACTTAAATCCTTATGTAATGTTCTTAAAAAAGTGGATCATACAGTTCAAAGAGATCCAGCAGTCCCCATGCAAATAAACTTACATTTTTCTTTCTTTCATTTACTATTCAAATGTTTTTCAAATAAGTCTCTTATGCTCACAAAGGCTGCATTTATTTGCTCAACAACGTAGTAATATTGTGAAATATTTTTACAAGTTCTAGTAACTATTTTATATTTTAAAAAGTTAACTTAATTATAATTTAAATTATTATAAATTAAAACATTTTTCAGGATACTTTGATAAACAGAAAGAACGGTCGGTCTGTCTTTAAATATATTTTTTAAATGGTTTGCTTAAATTTTCTTTAGCTGCTCTGTCTCGATCACTTTCTCTCATATACTCTCATATTTCACTCTCTGTGGTCAAAAATTTTACGTCATATGGCATGGATCAGTTAAAATGAGTCACAATAGAACTTAAAACACTGCTTACCTTGTATAGACAGTGTGGCCAATTGAGGCGCTCCACCCAAAACCTGACAGGTGACTTCACCCGCATCGTCTCTCTGCACGTTGCTAATTATAAACTCCCATTTGTAATCTCCAGGTGTGGTGAAATCTTGGGCCGAAAAACGATCTGTGAAGTTAAACACCCCAGACGCTTCCAGAATGGTGATAACCAAGCGTCCGTTGACCATCCAGTTCATGACAGATGGGGGCTGAGTTGTGCTGCAGTTGAACCGAGCCTTTGATCCACGGAGCACCGCTGCATTCAGAGGCTGTAGCTGCAGCTGAGCGGAGGCCACTGCAGTGAACGACACACAAGAAGCAAATAACTCCAAACACTTCCACAGAGTTGGTTTTATTTAGATCCAGTTATTCAAGGCATGTTTTCCTGTTTTCTTCTCATCATAAATTACGTTTAAAGGAAAGTTATGAGCATTAAAGGTAATTATGGAATACTTAATTGGTATATTTTATACCCCCCTCTTTTGAAATAAAAGAAAAGAGCATTAACTTGGAGCTGAATAAAAATAGATAATATACAGACCAGGGGCTGTTTTCACAGTGGCTAATCTCAGTAAATATCAGATTTTGAGTCAAAAGTTAATAATGAATTACACAAATTTGTGGGTTTTGTATGTGTTTTTGTTCTAACAGTGAATGTTTGTGAAATTATTACACCTCGTGGTTATTTCATGTCATATCTCCTGAACCAAAAAAGATAACACCGAAAATGTGATGTGTACCCCTATGTTTTGATGGTCAAGGATTACGATGATACCATATACAGCAACATAAAATGTTCAGGTGAAGAGTTAATGGTGAAATCAGCTATGTGAGAAAGAAATAACAGTATCTGAGCATCACAGTATCACAGCATTTACAATAGTCCATATTATGGATATTAATTTTTTCTTTCTTTGATAACTAACTCGTATTTTAATCAATAGTGCAATAAAAGATTGTTTTCATTAATGAATTATAAATTTGTTCCGATCTATATAGCACTTTTCTGGGTACTCAAAGCACTTTACATGGAAGGGGGAATTTCCACAACCACCACCAATGTGCAGCATCCCACTGGATGATGTGACAGCAGCATATTGCGCTAGAACGCCCACCACACATGATGACTGAGACCTGGATTTGTCCGGAAGACTCCCCAACACCTGCTGTTTTCTCTAACAACTTCCCTTTGTCTCACACTTCTCATCAGGTTGGAAGGGTACTGGTATTCTCATTTCTAGTAATTAGAAATATTCAACCCACTCTTCCCTATGCAATAGAAATTATTTTGAGTTTCATGCTAATATGGTAAACGCTCCTGTTAAACTACATGTTGTAATGATTTATCGCCTTACTGGCCAACTGGGCACCTTTACAGAGGAGCTGTATGGGCTGCTGTCCTCATTCTCTGTGGATGGCAGTCCACTTGTTTTCTTTGGTGACTTTGAAATTCATCTGGAGAAGCCTTATACTGCAGACTTCCTCTTCCACTCCTAGCTTCATTTGATCTCCAATGGTTTACCACCACAAGAATTAACAAACCAGGCAACCAGCTTGACTTAATTTACACATGCGTCTTAGTTTCACAGACAACATTTGGTAAAACCTCTAGACATCTCTGATCATTTCTTTATTACATTTAACCTACATATTACTACCTGTTTGCCACCAAATCCATTACCAGTTACTTTTAGGCAAAACCTCCACTCCCTTTCACCCATCCATCTTTCCTAGGTAGTGTTATCCTCTCTTCCTTCACCCAGATCCAAGATGCAATCTACAACATGTTCCTGGTGAATGCTGTTCCTTTGTTATTCTAATGTTGGGGAGCATTCTTTTCACACCTTTATAGACACTGGAACATTATTTCTTACACAGAATGACCAACTGAATGTTAACCCATCAGATTTCTTGCTAGATTCATCAACAATTATTCTTTGGTGATCAGGTGACTTTTTAAGGACCATATTGTAAAGCTCGATCATGCTGGTTTGCATTGCACAACATCAGGAGGATCCAAACAAAGCAAGCTGCACAACTACTTGCCCAGGCCCTTGTCATTTGTAGGCTGGACTATTGCAATGCTCTTCTGGCTGAACTTCCATCATGCGCAATCAAACCTTGACAAATGATTCAGAATGCAGCAGCATGACTACTCTTCCATGAGCCCAAAAGGGTACACTTCACACCTCTCTTTATGGTTTTTCGCACTGCGGTAACCTTTTCATAGTACATAGAACTAACTGTGGAACTACCCACTTATTGCTGTTTTCGCACCCCCGGAACTGGGTGTGATTTTAGTACCGGACTGCCTTTTTCAAGACCCAAATATCTCCTAATCCAGAGAAAGGTCTAACCAGCACAACTGGTACTAATTGTGACGTAAGTAGACATTGATTGGCCAGATGCCCTCACCCACCATGATATAAAACACTGTGTAAACATACTGTAAGCATTGTGTCAACTTATTTCGCAAGAATGATGAACAGCGATAGATGGGCAGACACTGAAGTGCAGGCACTTGTAGCAAATGTAGCACTGCCAGTTGTCGTTGGAGATTCTTAATCCACCTTTCCATTCCTTCAATCGCTTTACATATACATCAACATATGTCCATTATTATGACACTGCATGTATCTGCCTCTAGCTTCCCCTCCGAGGACAACATGATAGACAACTCTGGCCCCAGAGAGTGATTGTAAATTAAGTTTACATGAAATTTGTTTGAAATTTCATTCTGCGTCATCTCAGATTTCATTGCAATCCTTTTCATAAAGTCACTGAATTAACTATTAACGGTTCACCTGATTGCGTTGTCATCTGTGTGTGATGTTAGATTGTTCTTGAGAGAGAACAAGAATGTATTTGAAACACTACTTACCTGACTCTGCCTGAGAGGTAAGGAAAAATACTACACTTACCTGAGCTGTTTTTGGTTTTTTATCTCTGAAGTATTCTTGAAAACAATATTTTAATGTATTATAAAAATAAAATATTAGTTAATTATCAAAGAGAAGAAATAAATAGCCATAATATATACTATTAACGCTGTGATATTATGATACTCGGATATTGCGATTTCCTTCTCACATAGGTGATTTCACCATTAACTCTTCACCTGAACAGTTTATGTTGTTGTATATTGTAATCCTTGACCATCAAAATATAGGGTTAGACATCACCTTTTCGGTGTTACCATGTTTGTTTCAGGAGCTATGACACAAAATTATTAAAATAAAAAAAAACATTATTTGCACATATCACCTGGACTAACATATAACGTGACTAAATCGAATTCACAAAACGGTTAGTTCCATTCCTCGATTCTGATTGGTCAGCAGCTGTGTTTTATTCACAATACAGCACTGCTATGACCGCTTTACCCAACGGTGTATCACTGAGCAACACCTTTAGTTACCACCCTTAGCAACATAAACAATCAATACCGTTTCAGGGTTGTGTTTCATGTTTTATGTATTTCGGCAGAATTAACGGTTTGTTATTTATTTAATGAAGAATGAGTGACCCCTGCTGGCACCTTGTCCCGGTCTAATAAACACTTCTCATATAAACCTACTCTGAGAAATATTGACTGGAATACAGTGTGACAGCTTGCCCTATACAAAGACTATAGTCTTAAAGAGACTTTGGTCTATACTCCCAAAGAAATGTTCATTACTTTGTCATTTCTAATTTCACTAATTTCAATGACTTTTCCAAGCCTGCAAATCACAGTTTAAAAATGTTTTCTGATACTTCCAAACTCCAGAAAAACTTGTAGCTACTTAATTATTCGTCCATCCTTTCATCCATCCAAGACTTGTTTTCAATTCATTTAATTTTAGAATAAACTTTAAGTTTATTATTATAGAAAAAGAAAAAGAATTTTCAGTGGGTGAAACAAACAAGCAAATGTGTGTTGTTTGAAAGATATTTAGATATTTTTACTGGAAAACAATTAAAAAATACTGACTAATTGTGAAAAAATACTGAAATTGTCTCTTTTTTTTATGTGTGAGGGTGCTGTGGGCACCCTGATGAAGTGAATATGAAAACTCACCCGTAGTGGTCAGAAGAAAAAGACTGAGTCTAAAAATATACATGTTTCCTCAGTTCCTGTCACACCAGCATCCGCAGCCCTAGAAAATAAATGCACACCATTATGAATCAGGAAGGGCAAAGGATGGACACAACCCTGAAATGATCAGTACGTGCAGTCGATTGTCTTCAAACATGTGTGTTTTTGACATGGAGGCTGTGCATACATATTTTATTGTCATGTTAGCTAAACACTAATTTGTAGCATGCTTCCAAATAGTCCAGTCATTGAAATTATATCTATTTGATAATCAAAGTTATTATTAAGATTTTCTGCTAAATATTACCCAAAATGTTTGTGTTTCACACTATGAACTTCAGTATGAAAGAATTATATTAACTGCCAGTCAAAAGTATTTATTTTTTTTATTATGTTTTTTGAAAGAAGATGCTCACCAAGGTTATTACCGTTAACAGGGCTGGACTGGGACAAAAAATCGGCCCGGGCATTTTTGCCCAGACCGGCCCACTATATGATCATAAACACCACCCATCTTTGCACGCCCTTAATTATATGCATACCAACTCCTATTCATTAAAACCACTAATGCCATGTAATGAGTGAGTATAGGAACGAGTGAGAGTTAACAGATGAAATAAGTCAAAATGTTATATTTATTAATAAAGTTGAACTATACTCCACAGCGGTGAATCCTAAAACAAGCTATAAGCGGATCTGGCATAGCAATACCAGTGTTTCTTACAGGATTTTTGTTAAAACTATGGTGGTGTGTCCTCGGTCCTTCTAGGGGGCTTCGGGGGCATGCCCCCCCGTGAGAAAATTTTGTGCATTTTAATGTTAAATTCATTAATCTGGTGCACTTTGAGAGTTCAAAATTAAAAGCTCCAACCCATATTCAGTGTGCAAATTAGTTACAGTGTCTATTTACATTACACCTATAAATAGTTATAATATTAATCCAATGACAGTAATAGCCATATTTTGTAAAACAAATGCACAAAAAAATAAAGGAAACTTTCTTAATTAGTTGTACCAATTTCTATACTTGAAAGAGATAAGCACATGATCTTTTATTTTGACGCAAACTGCATCAAGCTTTTATTTTGGCGGAAAACATGGTTTACAAACGCCTCTTATTAAATTTCTAGTGAATTGCGGTAATCGTCAACTATGCAGATGTGGAAATAATCTACACTCATGACATGGCCTAAGTGTTTTGAAAGTAGTTATGCTTACCGCAGGCTCTACACTTTCTCATCTCTCTCCTGATCCTCCGTCCTCACTATCATCATCTGCCACAGGAGCTGATGAAGGTCAGAAAACATATATTTTGACACAGTTTACAGTGTCTGCTTTAAGGGCCTGGATCTTTTTTTTCACGCTATTTATCTGCACATTCCTTGCGTTTCTTCTCCATCTTTTTTTACAGATACACACTGACACTGCTGCCGCTCGCTCACTCGTTTAAAGGAACACTCCGACTTTTTGGGACTTTAGCTTATTCACAGTATCCCCCAGAGTTAGATAAGTCCATACATACCTTTTTCATTTCTGTGCGTTCTGTAAGTGTTATTTGACGCACCCACCGCTAGCCTAGCTTAGCACAAAGACTGGATGTAAATGGATACTGGTAGCATAGTAATCCCAATAAGTGACAAAATAATGCAAACATTTTCCTATTTACATGTTGTGATCTGTATAGTCACAGCGTGTACAAATAACAAGGCTATATGAGACAGAGAGCATTTTTAATCGTATAAATACTGGGAACTATATTCTCACTAGGCGTAGGAGCACAGCTAACGTTACTTGGGCGGAGTGATTAGCGCAGCACCCGAGACGCGCCGTGGTGAGGAGAAGAGAGTTCGCTCAGAGTTGGAGTAATAGAGTCAGCAATTACTAGATAGTAGATTTATAGTGTACAATCATGGGTGTTCGCTGTATTGTAAATAACTGCGACAATAAACAGGGGAGACCAGGTATTACTATGATGTTTCATAGAATTCCAACCACAAACGCTGACCTGATGAATCGATGGCTACTTGCTCTGGAAATAGATCCAAACACACCTGTAAACACCATCACGAAGTATTTCGTTGCTCTGAACATTTTACTGTAGACGACTATTTTGAAAAAATGCAAGTTGCCATACGGACCATGAAACGTGTGCTAAAGGATACAGCCATCCCATTGATAATAAAGACAGGACAAATTGGACCACCTGTTGCTGCGGTAAGTGTTCCGTTATGTTTTGAGATGACTAACATTAGCCATACTGTAACAGTGCCATGCTAATGTAATATAACCTTAGTAGTGACACTATTACGTGAATAGGGGCTCCGTGTATCCGTGTATCCCCTTTATTGTTATTATTGTGACACACTGTATGCAATGGCTATACTACAATTTCATTGAACTATGAATGATCATTATAACAAAATCACTTACTTGGTGGACAGCTGACCATTAGGTTCACTCGGCATGGGGCGTTTCTTCCAGTTGATCTTGTCACAATGGGAAAAAAAGACAACTGCCGGGTGTATTAGGGCAGAGAAATCTTCCGTGGTAGTTACGCAAATATTTTGATTGTCATCAAGCCTTGACATTGATGGAAATACCCGGTCCCATTCATTACAACAAAGGCACTCGGTTTCTGTCGGCATAGGTTGGCATGTTCCACATTTACACCACCAGTCCGTGTTCGTTCTGATTCTCCCTTCGTCTTACAGCTTCCAAAGTTTGTAACTCCTCGTCTGTGTATTCTGGCTCAAAACTATATGGTTCTGGATCTTGGTTTGATACACAGTAAAATTCCTCTGAGTCTGACAATTCCTCAAAGTCAGCCATGATCACGAGTCACGTTTGTTTTGTTTACGGTCTCGTGTGCTGCGCTAATCACTCCGCCCAAGTAGCCACTCCGCCCAAGTAACGTTAGCTGTGCTCCTACGCCTAGTGAGAATATAGTTCCCAGTATTTATACGATTAAAAATGCTCTCTGTCTCATATAGCCTTGTTATTTGTACACGCTGTGACTATACAGATCACAACATGTAAATAGGAAAATGTTTGCATTATTTTGTCACTTACTGGGATTACTATGCTACCAGTATCCATTTACATCCAGTCTTTGTGCTAAGCTAGGCTAGCGGTGGGTGCGTCAAATAACACTTACAGAACGCACAGAAATGAAAAAGGTATGTATGGACTTATCTAACTCTGGGGATACTGTGAATAAGCTAAAGTCCCAAAAAGTCGGAGTGTTCCTTTAAAGTTGTGATTGGGCCAGCCCAGTGTCAATCAAGAAAAGAGCCACTGGGCCGCTGATCTACGTGTTTCATGGGCTGGTCTGTCAGAAAAAAAACTAACACTGACTTTGACCAATGCATTACACCGGCACAAACCCAGCGCCGCCAATTAAGCAAAACAAAACAAAACGAATGGGCCGCCGATGTACAAATTTTATGGGCCGTTTAAAAAAAAAAAAAAAAGTATGAGAATGAGATATATCGGCCCAAAAAGCACGTCGGCCCACCGGTATGCCCAATGGCTAGTCCAGCCATGACAGTTAACTAAAACTAAAACCATAAAAACCCAAAAGTATTTTTAAATAATATAATCATTTAACTGAAATAAAAGAAAATATTTTTTTTTAAAAACAGCTATTTGCCAAGCAATTTCTCATTTAATTTTAGTTTAACTTTATGTACTAAAACAACTAAAGCTAGTACTGAAATAAAATGGTATAAAGATTATAGAGATGTATTTGAGGGTAAAAAATGTAATAAAAAAATGCACCACAAGAGTACTTAACTCTAAATAAAATGAAAATGGAAAATAAAAACTAATACAAAATATTTATATATAAAAATATATATATAATATTTTATATATAATAGTATTTAATACTATATTTAATACTATAATAGTGTAATGGTGCTTGCAAAGGCTGCATTTATTTGATCAAAAAAACATAACATAAACATAAAAACTGTAATATTATAAAATATTATTGCAATTTAAAAGAACGATTTTCTATTTTATTCAAAATGTCAATATTCAAAATGTCTTTTATAATGTTTATAAATGTCTAATAAAAGTATTAATCTCTTTTGTTCCTTTTTTATATTTTGGGGGAAGATCTGACAATATATATGATGAAATAGCATATATATATATATATATATATATATATATAAAATGAAAAAAAAACGTATTCAAAATAATTCTAAAAAACTATAATATGCCGTTTACACCTAAATAACATATTTGATCAAATGACATGTGCTATTTTATCATGAGTATACACTATATTGTCTACACTACTTCACGTTCAGTACACAGCTGGTAAGACAGGTACCAGCTTTCAGATTTGAATACACATACTCCCTTTGTGACAGTGAACTTAAATGTTATAATAAGAGCTTGAACGACTTACCTTATGAAATTCCATTAATCCAGTAAAATCAAAGACACTCCCAAGTCTTTCTTCGTCAGATCACCTGTATCACCTGTCAGCCTACAGAGATGGTCAAAGTCCAGCTGACTTCCAGCCATGTTATCAAAGAGAGAAGGAAGCCGTCTCCATACAGCCTGGCTGCTTTGCATATGACTGCAGATCTCATTTGGTGTCACACTGACATGGCAAACAAGGTGGCCCGTCTATCTGAAAGTTCACTATTGGGGCACATGAGCCCACGATCCATCTGTTAGGGTTCCTGCAAGACTGTGCTTCAATGCAGTTGATTTAAATCTGAAGCAGACACACCCAGTTTCACTGAAGAAAAAAAAAAGAGACAATGTCAACAAGCAGTCACTCCTGGAGATCAGTTGATTTATATATCAAATCTCTATCACTGTATCTGTACAAAACCACTTCTAATTTGCACAGGTAATGTTCACTTACCTTAAGATGAACAGACAAAATTTCAGGTTTTTAAGCAACTCTGTTTGCTTGAGTTATCTATTGTTACCAGGCATCAACTCCGTACAAGTATAGTGTACACAGAAGGACATATGCAAACAGGTTACGATGACGTCAGGCCTGAAACACATATTCTGTTTATACTCAAATCACATGCCCTGTGGCTCCTGGAGACACTGTATTTGGTTTCATTGCCTTCTGCGAAGAAGACAAATGATAATAAATCAACTTTGACGTGACTGGGTTTGTGCTACCAGCTACACATTAACAGGTGTAAAAACAAATCAAACTCTTAAGTGAAATGTAAAAAGTTGAGAAACATACAATTATAAAGATTTACACCTTTGACAAAGGCTTTAACCAAAATAACGTACAATGCATTAATTTGCACTTTCTGTTTTCCTTTTTAAACCATTCATGTATGTTGCTTTTTTCTTTTATGAATTTCAGTGCAATCACAATTTTAAAATCCGCTGATACTTACAAAATACTTAAACAAATGCATACATTAATTTAAGGGAAGTCGTGGCCTAATGGTTAGAGAGTCGGACTCCCAATCGAAAGGTTGTGAGTTCGAGTCCTGGGCCGGCAGGAATTGTGGGTGGGGGGAGTGCATGTACAGTTCTCTCTCCACCTTCAATACCACGACTTAGGTGCCCTTGAGCAAGGCATCGAACCCCCAACTGCTCCCTGGGCGCTGCAGCATAAATGGCTGCCCACTGCTCCGGGTGTGTGCTCACAGTGTGTGTGGGTGTGTTCATTGCTCTGTGTGTGCATTTCGGATGGGTTAAATGCAGAGCACAAATTCTGAGTATGGGTCACCATACTTGGCTGAATGTCACTTCACTCACTCATAAATACAAACCATAAAAAAGTATCCTTTAAAGCTACATTTACTTGAGAAGCATATTAGCATAAATCTTTAAAACTATTTAAAACTTATATTCAATAATGCCTCGTCAGATTTGGTGGCCTTGCTATATCTCTGTGTCTGTTTATGTCTAAACAAAATGATTCTAGAGTTGCAAACAGGGGAGGTTAGACATCACAGGAGTAAATTTGGATAACAATAAAGCAATTCTGTGTGAAAACACGGAGGGTGATGGATTTCTGTAACCTTTAATGCTGTGTTCTTGTATTTGGTGACCCTGCTGTATCTGTGTATGTTTACATCAGACCCAAATCCATTCTAACATATAAAATACAGAAAGTTTAGCATCACCAGAGGGAATGTGGGTAACATTAAAGACATTCTATGTTGTCCCTGTTGTTTTATATCTGCAGCTGTTCACCTCAGAACAAAAAAGTTTACTAAAATATAAAATAGAGGCGGACAGACATTACCAGAGTGAATTAGGGTAACATTAAAGCCATTCTGGTTTGGTATCCTCTAATGCTGTGTTGTCGGATTTGGTGACCCTGCTGTAAATGTGTCTGCTCACATCAGACCACAATGTTTTATAGAGCATGAAATATGAACATGAGTTTAGACATTACCAAACTGAATTTGGGTAACATTACCAGAGGTGTAAAATATTTGAGTAATTTTACTTGATTACTTTACTTAAGTATTATTTTGGGGGATTTGTACTTTACTCAACTACAATTTAAACTGACTACTTGTAATTTTACTTGATTACATTTCTGAAGAAAAAACAGTACTTTTTACTCCTTACAATTTTATTTCATCTTGAAAAGTACATTATATTTTTATTTTATCTTATGCACATTAAATATGATAAACAGAAGCTCAAACGTGTGTGCCTGATGTGAGAACTAATGATCGTTGTTTTCATGCATCAAACACACTTCTGTCTGGCTTCGAAAGTTCACCTTCAAATCTGAGGAAGCATATTGAGGTAGCAAAGTATTTTTTTCCGCGCAAAAAAGTTTATTCATTATTTGTTTTGAATTTTTTTTTTTTTTACTCTTAGTTTGTGTTCATCTGATAAATGAAAGTCATATAGGATGGCATGAGGGTGGAAAGGATAGAGTTTCCTTTTAATCCCTTTCCCTGTATTTTTATTTATTTATTTTGGTGTTCCGCTGAGTTACATTTTAATTGTTGTTGTTGTTGAACTAAATATACATGACCTGTGCCATTGCATTTTTTCCGTTCTCTCCCTTTAACCATTCTTTTGTCTGTCTTGTACTTTTAATTGAGTAAACTTTTCACTGAGTACTTGTACTTTCACTTGAATAACATTTTTGAGTACTTTTTACGCCATTTTGTGTGAAATGGAGAGGTGTAACCAACTTTGGTAACCTGTCAGGCTGCCTTGACAGATTCACTGACAGATTCAGAGACCAAAATGTGTTCTAGGAAAGCAAATAGAGAAGGTTAGACACCAGACAATGGATTTCGGTGGCCTGTTATTCCGCTTGTCAGATTTAGAGACCCTGCTGTAAATCTGCAGCTGTTTATATGCTTTTTAAGATATCAGACATCACCAGAATGAATTATGGTAACATTGAAGCCCTTCTGAGTGAAATAAATGATAAAGAATGATGGTAAAGCATGCTGGTAACCGGTCATGCTGCCTTGAAGGATTTGACGGCCCTGCTATAGCTATGTCTGTTCCTATCAGACCAAACGCTTTCAAGGATATAAAATAAAGTTTAGACATCACCAGAAAAAAATATCGGTACCATTAAAGCCATTATGAATGAAATATAGCAATAGCACTCAGGCAGCTTGTCTAAAAAGATTAAGTAAATGAATCTGTTTTACAGCACCACTCACTCAACGTGGCCGTTTCTCCACAGCACTTCACCGATAATAAAGACTTTGATATAATGTACGAACACCAGGCACATTCTAGCAAGAACATTTGATGGAAAACGACCTGTATTCAGATTTCGGCTGTGATTCTGACAAAAATATATATCATGAAGTCTATATGACTTGAAGCCACATGATAGCTTTGAATAACAGTCAAATATTTAAGCCATTATTCACAAAAAATATCCCAAGTCTTTTGGATTCAACACATTAAGATGTTATGTTTCATTGGACCTGTTTTGTGGTATTATCCGGAGGAGAGCTACTTTATGAGTTTCACATGAGATGTAGGGATTGAGTCAACATGCAGGGGGCGAGAGTGAGTTAATGCAGAGAGGGCAGGTGCGAATCAGCCTGCAGGGGGCAGGAGTGAGGCTCTTTATTAGCATTGAGCGTGAACTACACCTGTGGAGAGCCAGAGATGGCGGGTCACACATTTGATTAGAGTCAATGGGAGGGAGAGAAACCACACAAGGTCAAAAACAAAGACTACATGCAGGTGCACAACTGGTGGACAGGAGAGTAGAAACGGGCAACATGGAATTAGCATTTTTAGATTTTTCCCCTTTAGAAGTCTCCTTTAGTTTTTGGATAAAAGCGTCTGCTAAATGCAAAAATGTGCATGCAGTTTTTCCTTATACTTTGAAAGAATATCTTAAATGTTAACTAAATTTAACGTTTTCACATTTAATTGCATGTTTGTAATTAAATTATAGGTAAAAATTATATTAAATGCAGTTAATTCAACTGCGTTTTTCGACCAAGTAGAACTGCAGTAGCTACATCTTTATATGTAATTTCATAATTGCTTTGAAATATGGTTAAAGTGTAATGCCCAATGTAATGCCAACTTAAGGTAAATTAAAATATTCATTAAAGTCATTTTATATCTTAACTTCCATTTGTTATAGTTGTATTAACACATGTGTAATGCATTAGTTGTCATTTTCAAATATGTTAAATGTAATATCAAATAACACACAGGTGAAATTATAATCAAGTACATGTTCTTAGTTCTAATGTTAAAACATAAAAATAAGTGGAGTGGAGACCGGGGGCAATTGTTTATTTTTTTCTTTCATAACTCACAGGCTACTTGAAATACACGAGTCATATTTTGATACAAAAAAACAAATAAAGGTGCACTAATTAATAATACAATTCAAATATGTTCACTAATAAGGAAAAGATATTAAATTAATCAGAGTTGCAATTGCCCCCGGTCTCCCAAGGTTTTTTTTTTTGTTTTGTTTTTTTGCTATATGTGGTAATTCCAATGCAAGTACATTGAATCAGCATTTTTAATTCTATGATATATGAATATGATGGAGGAAAATGAGCATGGTATAAGCATTTGATACCATCACATGCCACATTACAAATTATATTTGATCACAGAATTTTTTTTATTTATTTTTTCCAGAAAGCTGTGTAATAAGAAAACTGAATAGGGAATTGTGAAGATGTAATCACTGAAGCCTTGCTGTTGCACTGCGGATTTTCCTCTTGAGCTCCTCTGTTTTCCTGCACCAGTGAATTGAGCTGCTTCATTCAGCAAAACAGCAGCAGGTTTGGCACAGGGACCCCTGGGGAGGAGGGTTTTGAGGTGTTACAGGTCTGGGAAGGTGTGACCTTACTGGGTCCTTCTCAAAAATAATTTTCTGGTTTACAAAATGCTACAGTTTTCTCCCAGCTAATATTCATTAATATTTTAATATTATTACTTTTCATCTGCCATCTTTAACCAATGAAACAACAATGCTGTATGTAAGTTGAAACAATGAAAAACCAGTCAAATTTATATAGATTTTTCCATGTAGCTGGGAAGACACTTTTTACACATTTGAACGTCTGATCTCATATAATTGTTTATTAATTTTTTTCTTCTTCACTCCTGTGATCTTTGATCTAGGAAGTCGTTTTCAACAACTTGTGTTTTTATTTGTATATTATATTAGTGTAGGCTATATGTAGATTACCTTTTTTAAATTAATTGTAGATTTTGCTTGACTAATCTGCATTATTGTAATATATGCACTGATATTTAGTGCTCATAATACTCACTTGATGTTGGAAAAATAAAATACAATATTTTTTATGACCATAAAAATCTAATTTTGATGCACTTTCTGAGAAATAATAATAATAGTGATAATAGTGAATAGTAATAACAGTGAACAACTTCGTATTATTTAATAAAGTGTTAAATTGTGAAATTATGCCTTTGAGAAGACTTGAATATTTCTAGTTTTTCATGATACAAGTATGTTTGTCACCATATTCTTTTAAATCATCCCCATGTCTTACCTCAGTGCCATGAAGTTTGATGTAAAATTATTTGGTAGGTTTCTTGTATCCTGTTATGTCGCTGAAAATTACATAAATTCTGTCAGATATATTTGCTTTTGTCGCCTCCTAGTGGTAGAATGCGCTCTTACATGTAAAACTAAAAATGTAAACATTAGAAAATGGCGCTTTTTCGGTGTCTGTCGGTTAAAAAAGGGCCTTTTAATTTGTAAATCAGTGTGTTAATTAAGCTCTAAGGCAATACAATTCAAACAAAGCAGGAAGGAGAAAAAACAAAGCAAGTTGTAGGTGGCTTAATGAGATTTGCCCTCCATGACAGACATTTCTGTCTGTAAATGAAGATTTTTGTGGAATTCTCCATAAATGTACTATGAGATGTATAAATAAATCACTTTTGTAGGCTGACTGGGGGATGCTGTGGATCTAATACACCAATAGCAGCACTGTAAGCAATAAAGACCTCAGTGCTGCAAATGGGAAATATTGTATAGTATGGGGGAGGGTTGAGCCCTCAAGATGCTCTCTGGCCCTGACCATGTTTTGAGGCACAGATAGCACTACAGTGTCTTTAAATCCACTGCCGTGGTGTCCCTCATTATTATCTAAAGTTACTGACTTTCAAAAGTCCCTTGTTAATCTCATTACTTCACCCAAGATTAAACCAATTGTGTTCTCGCTGCAGTTTGAGACAATAAGCTTCATCACAAAAGAAAAGTTGGTCTGCCATGATGTCATTGTCTAAGACACACCTCTAGGAAATCTGTTAAGCGAGTTGGTCCATCAGTTAAAGCGATACTCAGTCACAGCAGGTTTCTGAGCTTTGCTGTACATCAATCTCCAACACATGGCCTCTGTTGGCCACAGTATCATGTGCAATGTTCATATTTTTCCCCAAACTGCACATTTTTTTTACAGACTGTACCAAACGAACAGACATATTATTAATTGCTTGTGTATCTTAAAGTTGAAAAGTTATATTTTTTCACATTTCAGCTTTTATGTCGTTTAGGTTCAATTCCCAAGTATAAAAATGTATATACCTACCTAGAATGCACTGGATCTGCTGAATGCATAAATGCAAGTGTATTTTACATCAAACATTATTGCAGTAAAAGTCAAGTGAGCAAAATGTCAATGTGGTAGTGTAATATTCCATTAGAAAATATAGTATTGTAATATAATAAGTCATGTAATATGTAAAGATATGAAGAAGGTGCATATGCAGAAAAATATCAATCAAAACATGTATTTTCAATAATAAATCTGTACCAGACTGGCGAGGAGCTCTGTCTGCTCCCCTCTCACTGACCCCTGCAGCATCACCATTACTCTGTGTAATCTGGGCTTTACGTGCATGTCCAGATGGGCAGGCAGCCATTCGCTCGAGGAGAAATCCACTTACTGACCCATATAGTCACTGGGTTATACTTGCACTTCCAAAATGAGTGCATGCACTAGAGCCGTCTGTGCTCGTATCCACTCCTGCAAGACCACATCAGCAAAGCTTTACTGTACAAGTTTAATCTCTATGTTTCCACGATAACATTGCTGTATGTTTTATCAAGCTTGATTACATTGCATCGACCTCTGCTAAAACCTTTCTTAGTCAACTAGTGGCAGGATTTTAGATTGCACGATTATTATGTTTTACATTTTTAAGCATTCACCATCATCTTCGACGTGCCTGTGCAGGTCTGGGTTTGACTGGAGCCAAACAGACATATTCAAACCAAATCAAAGTTGAAGTCTGGTAGATTTTGCTACGAAATGAGTCTTAATTAAACGTCTGTGCTCAGATTATATAATGATCAAGTGGGTAATATGAAGGCGGTCGAGTGAGTAAGATGTTGTGGCAGATGGATGATAGAACCAAAGGAAGTGCTGCCCCTCAAAGAGGCTTTTGTTCAAGCTACTGGAAATACCTCAAGGTGACCTGGGTATCTTAATCCCACTCATCAAACACATCCTTCTGTAAATCTATTGATACCGGTCCTCACATTGCACCTTTCAACTTTATGGAACAACATGATTTCCTTGCAAAAATATGCCATTGTAACATTCTAACAAAATACCATAGCTATGTGGCAAAATACCATAGCTAAATCATTAATTATACATATATAAAAAAATAAAATATATAAAGCAGAAAAAGAGAGGAAAGGAGGGACCCAACCAATATGCAACCACCCAAAACACCCCAGCAACCACATAGCAACACAGACACACACACAACAACACTGAATAAACCTTGGGCCTGTACCTCAATGGTAGTTGAACAAATTCAGAGTTACAGGATGCTTGAATTAACAAAACCAAACCACTCAAATCCAGTGTTGTTGGTACCATTATGCTGATTATTAACTTTCTTTATCAACCCAGGCTTTAATCCTGAGTTTAATAATAATAATGCACATGAATGTGTGACATCAGTAAAGAACAGCCAATCTTGCAACACAGAGCAAGTGTGATACACTTCTCACAAGAGAGTCAGCAAGATTTGAAACTCTGCTAAAGGTTAAGAGATTGAAGAATATGAGGAATTTAACCAAATTTACACTGAAGAAAGTACTTGTTCATGAAAGAGGACAAATAATAGAAATGATCTTGCTCTAGTGCAGTCACCAGTGAAACTTGTGAAGTTAGTATACAGTGGGTATAAAAGAAGCACTCTCCTTTAAAATAATCACATTTAGTTGCTTTGCAGACTGAAATGAAGACAGACACAATTTTTTCTCATGAACGTCAGAAAAGAAACAAAAAAACGAGTCACTGATTTGGAAAAAGCATCACCTTGTTGTGTTAGTATTTTGTTGGACCACCTTTTGCTTTAATTATAGCCTTTAGTCTGTTTGGATATGTCTATAGACTATTTGCGATTTTTGCCCAATTTGATGGTGAGCGTTTGAGAACTACAATCTTCAAGTCATTCCACAAATTTTCAGTAGAGTTTTAGTCTGGGATCTGACTAGGCCATGCAAGGACATTTACCTTTTTCTCCTTCAACCACTGTGTGCTCAGTTTTAGTGTGTGCTTTGGGTCACTGCTGGAATGTAAACCTTCTTCCCTTCGACAAATTTCAGGCACAGGGCAGTAGATTTTCCTCAAGAATTTGTATTTTGCCCCATCCATTCTTCCTTCTCTCCTGACAAGTGCTCCGGTCACTGCTGCAGAGAAACACCCCCACAGCAGGATATTACCAGCTATAAGCTTTACTGGAGAAATGCTGTTATTTGGAGCTGTATTGTATTTCTGCCAGAGATATTGTTTTGTGTTGAGACTAAATAATTACATTTCAGTCTCATATCTGCCTCAGAATCTCCAAGGTGGGTTTTTGGCAAAGCTCAGTAGTGTCTGCATGTGGTCTTTCTTGAGGAGCGGATTTTTTCTTGCAACACTCCCATACAAGTCACATTTGTGGAGAATTTGTGATATTGTTAGTACATGCACACAATGCACTCTTTGTCATAAATTCCTGCGACTGATTCAGAGTTGCTGTAGGCCTATAGGTTGCATCTCAGACCAGTTTCCTCCTGGCTCTTTCGTCCAGTTTGGAGCGACATCCTGATCCAGGGAGGGTCTTTGTTGTACCAAATACCTTCCACTTCTTAATAATAGACTTAAGCGTGTTTTAGGCATTGATATATTTTTTTTTTTTATCCATAATGATATCCTATCAACATACCCAAAACATCCTAACAACTGCATAGCAATGCACTACAACTAGGCTTCTCAGAACTTCCTAGCAAAGTCATAGCAACAACCTAGAAATCTCCACAAACACCATAACAACCACACAGAAACACACTAAACCCATTTAGAAAATCCAAGCAAATGCATAGCAATGCCCTAGCAATAACATAGCTGCGAACACTTGAATTACAAAACAGAACACCCTAGCAAATGCATAGCAATGCCTAAAAACTTAGCATACCCTAACAATTAAACAGCAACACACTAAACCCACTCAGAAATCTCAAGCAAATGCATAGCAACACCCAATAAACAACCCAGAACACCTCCACAACCAAATAGCCACATACTAAAGTCCACTTACACCCTAGCAAATGCATAACAACACCATAAAACCACCCAGAAGACCTCAACAACCAGATGAAACCACTCACACCCTAGAAATTGCATAGCAACACTCAAGAAACCAGAAAGGGGCCAGTTAACATAGCCTCTACAGTGTCTTAAGAACTAGTCTGACACACTAGCAGGGTAATCGATCTTATTTTTGGATTAAATTTAGAAAAAAGAAAAAAAAACAGATGATAACCTTTTAAGACCTTTTATGCAACTAGCCCTTGCCACCACACAGAAAAACATTAAATCCATTCAGAATGCCATGGCATTTGCATAGCAACATCATACAGTGTTTTCCGTTTTGTACACATTTATATTAATAAGCTACTAAAATTATATGGTTTGATTGTCCTTAGAAACATTGGAATTCTTTGCAAGTAAACACACACAGAGATTGGGAGTATGTAGGTGTTTAGCATGTGAAATAAAGCAAACACTGAGGACATTCAGATGGTGCTCATGGGTTGTCAGGACCTCATCGTACACTGGTGTTATGTGTTTTCTCAATGACGTGATCACACATGCACAATGATCTCACCCTCACATGTATGCTTAGTTAGCAGCTTTGTAATCGAGCATGGCACAGATCACTTCAGAGCCCCTTTCCTTCCTGTCTTAACTGAAGTTAAAGGATAGCAAATGTCTTTAATCGTGACCTGTTATCTGAAACTCAGCGGCCACACCTACAACACCCACCCCCATCCCAGTCCTGCAGGAACATAGACATGGGACAACTTCATGGGGGAGGGGACCGGCAAGGAGGGACTTGCTGGTGGTCATTGTGAAATTGCAAGGGTCTGGATTAGGAGATAGCAATGTAGTTAAAGTCATGACTGATTTTCATGACGTTGTGGACTAGGAACATACAGGAACCCTAGAAATGGAGACCTTGGGTTGGACCTTGGACATAAAAATTCCACTTATGCCTTATGAGATATTTTTAAGTTCCACAAATCAGTTTTTATGCTTCATTTATTTAGAACTAACCATTTACTGGTGCTAGAAGATCCTGTATTGTAATGTCAAGACTTTTTTTAACCTCAAAAGAATTGTAGCAAACTCAAGAACATTATATAGCAAAAATATGGTACTTGATGAGAACATTTTCTTTGCTGATACCAATGTGCTGTATGATGACACTAAGCTGTTTATCACATTTTAGGTCATACATTATGACAGATTTCAGAGCACCATTTTTTGAAATCTTGGAGACATTGCCAGTTCTTCTGGATTTGGTCTGTCTCAGTTTGTTCTGTTTCTTCATGTTATTCCAGACAGACTGGATGATGGTGAGATCAGATCTCTGTGTGGAGCACCGGCTGTGGTCAGACTCCTTGTACAAACAAAAATCTCACTGGATTATTACAATTAATGGCAAAAAATATTGTTTGGAAATGTAAACTCATATTAACTACTGACACACTACAACAAAACAGAGAAATAACTGGCTTAAAACAATTTTGTGTTGGTGAAAATACTAATGGCCCAAGACTTTTGCACAGTACTGTATGTTTATAATAACATGTATTTTTTCACTTATTAATAATTCACTAAAAGCAAAAAAAAATTTAAAAAAATAATGAAAAATGGCACAGGAACTGCAGCTTCATTCATTTTGCATTGTTTTTGTTTGCACAGTAGATTTCAGCAATGGCTTCAGAAATTTTTCTGTGCACAGTCGCCGTTTTCTCCTGCAAAACCTTTAAAAGCTTTAAAAGCCCAACAGCTCAGAGGTCCCTTTCAAATCCGGCTCCAAAAATAGCTCGCACACATCTGGAAACCATAAAAAAATGCCTTAGATTGTGCAACATTTATGATCTAATCGCAAGTAAATTAAAGATGGGAATATGATTTGGGATTTACCTAACATTTTAAATCGACAACAGAACCAATAAAATCTCCCTTCAAAAGCTCAAAGTCATTGCAAAAACAATTAATATACCAACTGATTGGCACGCAAAAGTGTCCACAGGGGTATTTTGCTATGATTTGAAAATGTGCAGTCAGTCTCCGCCGGCCAATCACCGGGAGCAGGAGGTGGAGAGACGGATTTGATAATCCTACTATGGTGAAGACGAGGCTTATGAATATTAAATTAGCAAAATTGCGTTCATTCGGATTGGCTTAAAGGCAGTCGTTGGCAAGGGTACTCTAGTCTGCTGGCCAATGAGCGGATCCTACTATCTGTATGGCATTGCTAATGAATATTAATTAAGGTAAGTGACTGGACGCCTACGGAAAGTTGCCAGGTTTCGTCATCAATATATCATTAATATTCATAAGCTGGGGCTTCGCCATAGTGGGAATCGAAGATTCGCTGTCAGGTCGGCCTGTGATGAATTGAATAGGGAAGAAGAAGGAGGAGGAGGAGAATCCAATCCGGTTTGAGCAGGTTTTTGTTTCGGACGAGCGTTAACGTGTTCCTATACTGTGCTCAAACCTACTGTGTGAATCTTTAACCGAGCTCAACACAGTGTCGACTGTTTTTCAGCGTTAAATCCGTGCATCTTGCATTTTAACCGCTTTGATTTTTGCGCGTTGTACAAACCCACAGCCATGCCTAAAAGGAGCAAAGTAAGTAGCGCATTGGTTTCCTAATTTATCGAAGCACCATCTTTAATAGAACATGCAGTTAATAAAAAGCAAAAGCGGAATCAAAATAATAGTGCATGTGCAATAGTGCACTTTGCATACAAATGTGTTTATTTTTATCCAATTGCATTAGTATTCCTGCATTTTTGTTTGCATATTCTTGTGTTTGAATAAATGCGTTTTGATTTGAGAGCGCGCTACTGAGATTTTTTTTCTCCATCAAATTAATTAAAACCCAACTTGATTTTCACACGTGCGCGGACGTAGAATATGAATTTGTGTGTGTATGTGTCGTGTTTTTGTTTACAAATGGACGAAGTCCCTGTCGACATCAGACAAAGGGGGTGTAACTTAACGTTATTAGTTTTCGTTTATGTGCAAGCTTATACAGTCGGGCAACCTAAAGGCTGTGCGGGACATCAAATCAGATTGTTGCATGGGATATTTGTTAATTTATCTATCACATGAAGTTTTTATTTTTAGTAGGGTTGGCTAAAATTGCACGTAAATGTCTTTGTAAAGGCTCGGGTCTTTTTAGTGTCATGGCTGCCCTTAAGCGCAACCCTGATGATTTAAACTCGCTGTGGGTCTGAAAACACGGTGACAGACGGTGCATTATTTTATCCTGCAGATCATAGACGCGCATTAGGGATTTAATTCGTGCATTAGGGCTGTAGTGCACGATTGCGTCTCGGTATATTTGTTCGTGCATGTGCCAGATTATGCAATGCGGTATTCTTGCACATCATAGCGCCACTGTTTGGTGTTTCCTATTATTCTGGTATATTCTGTAACGTTAGTGTTTTTTTTTTTCTTGTGGCTGTGCACCTCGGGATGTTGTGTTTGAAATCGAATGGCGGGAATGTCATGGAGCGGGGTCGGTGGGGCGAGAGCAAATCACCATTAATCAGCGTTGAATGAGACTGTACGCATGAAGGGGGCGGTACGCGCGAGACTGCAATAAAAACGGACCGAGCAGCCACAGTATCGGAGAACGGAGGCAGAACATAAACAGTGATTACTTACTGGCTGTGTGTTTGGGAGTCATTTAGAAATAATCCACAAAAAGTACGAAACGTAGAGCAACCATGTACGAACACCAAGCGAATGACTCATGATCCGATTCTTTTGAACCCGTGTAGTCTCGTTCCCAAACGAATGATTCAAATGATCCGATTCTTTTTAATAAGGAATCAAAACCATACGTGGCGACCAGTGAGACAGTTTCTCGAACCAATGACTCGAATGAGCCGTCTCTTTCTTAGTGAATCAATTAAATACAACTCCGTTATTCCAGTTCCTTATGGAATTATTTTTATTAGCCCCTTTCTAATGAATGTAATTAATCAGTTAGAACGGTTACTTAATTCACAGTTGATAAAAACAGATTCACTTATGAAACCAAAAGTTATTTACTTTGGTCATGTCTGAATGGAAAGGAATCAAAAACTGTTTCTTGTGTTATGATGTACTCAAGGCTCGCTTAAGTTAATGTAAGATTCATGTCAATGTAGCTTTATTCATATAATGTCATGATTTTTGAAGTAATGTTTTATTAAAATAAATTTTGTACCACTTGTTTTGATATTTTAACCAATTATTGGCTGGCCTCTAGAACTATGAAAAGTCTTAAAAAGTCTGTAAACATCTTTTGCATTTTTATTACATTTGTTTCAGATTTATTATATCTGTTCTATTATCTCATATGAAGAAATATTCTCAAAGATGTTTTCTCAAAAGTACTAAAATAATTATTAAAGAGATATCAAAATAAAATACATTTGTACAGTTCTCATCCCTACCTGATGAGCTAGACTGTTAAAGCTATAAATGTAGCCATTTTTTACATGCAACTTGTGTTATACAGTTGAATCTGTTATAAATGACAGTGATGGGACTTGAGAATAATACTTTTTTCCCCCCATAGGCGAACAATGATGCTGAAGTCACTGAGGTAAGCAGATCTCACTCCTTATTGCATGGAAATAAAGTTTAATTTTAGTTTTAAAATAAGTATTGAATAAACGTGTTATTACTTTGCAGCCTAAAAGAAGGTCGGAGAGGTTGGTAAACGTGAGTATTCATGTTCTACTTTTATATTCAGTTCTCATTCATTTAACCCACATGGCAGTTATTTATATTCTTTATTAACTAATTGATGTATTATAACTTTTTCATTTTTAGAAACCTGCACCCCCAAAGGCAGAGCCTAAGCCAAAGGTAACAAGAGTCTTTAATTAAGAAGAATGATACAACCCTAAATTAAGTTATAAATTATAACTTGGCAGTAATATTAAAAATTCATTTAACACATTGTAGAAGGCAGCTGCCAAGCCTAAGAAAACAAAGGAACCCAAGGAGCCCAAGGAGGAGGAGAAGAAAGAGGAGGTGCCCGCAGAAAACGGAGAAACAAAAGCTGACGAAGAGGTAACATAGTCATATACTGGGAAATCTTACATATATAACCTAAAGCGATTTTTGGTCTTTTGTATGTAATCTAACGCCAGTGATGTTTTTCAGGCATCAGCAACAGAAGACGCCGACAAGAAGGGAGAAGACGGGGAATAACTTTGCTGAGGTCTCATCTTTTACCAGCACTCCCTGTACCTCTTTTCTTGTACAATTCAGGGGAATATTTTTATCTACTATTTTCTAAAGGCAGGTTTTTTAGTAGTTTGATTGTAGAGACACATTTTTTATGGAAGAAAATAAACATTTTGAAAGTGATCTCATCATATCCAGCGTTTTTACATTGGGCAGAAAAAACTACCGTCATGGTAAATATCGACAGGCAGTTTTTCCCCCTCTCTGCTCTCGCTTTCAAAGTGCGAGGTAGAGGGGAAGGTTGCAGGCATGTCGTTCACACAGACAGCTGGACATCTTGCCGAGCTTGCCGAATGACTAACATTCCATTGGCTCTATGAGGGATTTTTTTGTGTGTGTGTGTGTGTGTGTGTGTGTGTGTGACCTGTAATGTGTGTTTGGGGAGGGAGGGGTGGGAAAATAACTCATTGTTTATAAGGTGAAAGATTACTTGTAGAACGTTTGTAAGCTGTGTTCCTTATATTAACTGCAGTTTTCCATTATCATTTCTTCTAAATAAACACTTTCTCTAGTACTGGAGTTCATGTCAGGCCTGTGCTTCGTGTGTATTGATTTCGTCTTTTCTGTGATAGTACCACAATAAATTTGTAAAACTGCTGGGAAAAAGATTTTTGGGGCTTGGAGTTGAGTTTGTGTTGTGGCACCGATGGCAGACGTGGGATGAATATCTGCAAAGCAAGCGATTCTTAAATATCCAAATGCATTATTAAGATTCGAGGAAGTCATTAGGTGTAAAATCTCTTTAGTTGTAAAGCGTTCTGACCAGCAGTAGCATTATATCAAGTATAAATGTACAGTTTCTTTTGATCATTGTTTATAGATGTATCTCTTGTGTGTTATGGTTCAAGACAATAAAAAAATCAGTTGTGATACCCGGTTCTCCCTTTGATTTTTGAAGTTGCATTCATTACTGTAGATGTAGTTATACTTGCATTTTTTTAAAAGATTGATGTATTAAATGAACTGGGTGATTAAAATGAGATAAGATTTCTGCACTTTCAAATGATGCAATTTGTTCTGCATGTACAATGTATGGTATATTTAAAAATACCATTGTATAACAAAAATCATAGTTACTTGAGAAAATAAAACAAATGTTAACTGAAAAAATATATGTATATTAAGCACATATATGTGTACTTTTTAGAATGACTAGTTGTCTAGGAATGAGTTTAAATGTTTTTGAACTAAATCTCTTTAATTTAGGATCCAGGAAAAACATTTATTCTTTACGGTTATGTACTTTTGAAAAGTAATTAACACATGGATTTGTTATTTTATGTCAATTCCAAATGTCACTTTATGGCTAAAATCACATTTCTTTGGTATGGTGAATAACCATTTTACAAAAGTGTTTCAAGATTTGCTTTTTCATTTCTCTCCAAGAGCATTCAGATTGTATTTCACTGGATCTGACAGTTCTCTGATGGTTTTTATAATGTGCAAGGATTTAAATGCAATGCCTAGAATTTGATATCTATGACTGCTCTATTTCTTATACTTTATTCATTTAATAAGACAGATGAATATGCACACATATGAAATCATTCCCATTTACATGTTATTAGTCGATGTGAGTATCTTAAATGCCAAGTCAGATGTGAGGCAGATGGATCCAAGCTCATAAATGGCACCTGGCACAGGAAGTGACATCAACAGTCACTCTGTTCCCAACTAATAAGATAACTGGATGAGCAATTGCCCACCATATGTAATGGTAACCCCAACCCCCACCCAAAGTTTCTCAGTTTTGACTGTGATGACCTAGATAATGTTTGCCATAAGGGTTTTTGTTTATATTCTAACACACTTCAGCTTAAGGCAAGGGAGTGTCTGAGTTTTGTGTCTAGGGCCACATTCAAGCTATTTCTAATGTAGGTTTATAAAGCTAATGCTTCCTTATAAACATTCGATATAAAATAGATGGAAAACAAGCCTATGTGACCCACAAGATAATACAAATATAACACAAGATAGTTATATAACTCAAAAATCGTTGGCCAGTATGTGACGCATATAATCTCTTCATTTTCAGATTTTAAAACGAACATTAATTCCACAAATGACTGAATAAACCGGCCATTAATTAAACAACAAAGCTTATTCTTCGTGTGAAACATTTTCGCTTGTGTATTAGTGGAGCACAAGGGCAGAGCGACTCAGCGACCTTTAGTTTGCTGCTTTGGCTGGATTTATTTAATCTGAGCTTGACGTCACATATCATTTACCCAAACGTCCGCGCAGTTTCGTTAGTATATGAAACAAACCCCAATTAACCACAACATTGCTAAACATAACGTAGCGCATTTCTGAACAATATAAATGTAATTGCATTTCTGGATGATAATTTCTTGACTAAAGATTTTTGTACGTTTTCGTTGTTGATTATAGAAAGTGGTGAAGTGAAATCTACGCTGACGTTTCCACAGGAAAGGGGAAATCCACAGCTGATCTCTGCAGATTTACACGCTGGGAAACTTGAGTTAATTACTTATGTTTGCATAATACTTTGCAAGAGCCGATCCGGCTTGGTTGTTTCACAGGGAGTTTTCTCAGGAGCTTATGCTGTAATGTTAAACAGTGTTGTGTGTGAGGGTCAGTGATGCGCAGCTCGCGGCTCCTGCTGCAGCGCTCTCACGCGCTCTACGGACGCAGCGTCAACACATGGTCTGCCGTCGGAGCAGCATTTAATGTTCAGCAGCACCAACGATGTGAACATTTACAGAAAAATGTGGTGAGACTTTTATAATATATTATTAAAACACTTTTATAATACATTATAATATATGCTTTAACTGTATTTTTATTTCATTATTGTTATTTTGTATAAAGCTTTTATAAGTATTTAATCTTTATTTATTTTGTTAGTTTTGTTTTTTAAAAAGTATATTAATTTTTATAAAGTGTTTTAAATGTAATTATATAATGTTGTATGATTATATTATTTTTATGCATTGGCAAATGTATGGAAGTACGTTTCTGCCACGGAAAAAAAGGGGTTAATTGCTACTTTTTTTATTTCACAGTTCTGGCAATTATCTCACAGTTGCAAGATTTAAATTGGTCATAAGATGTCATTTCAGTTTTTCTTTTCTCTTTGGAATGTTACAAGCTCTTGGTGCATAAAGAACATCTGTAAAGTTGCAAAGATTAAAATCTCAAATTCAAATAGGTATTCTTTATAAAAGCTAAGAGTCAGCCACGCCCCCTAAAACGGCTCATTCAAACCCGCCCCCACATGTCTATGTCATGATGTGGGAAGATTTGCATAATGCCGCCCAGATGTACACGCAAAGAAAGAAGGCTTCACTTAAAAAGAGAGTATAAACCCCTCTTCGGACGGTAATTGTTTCTCAGGGGGACGTCAGTGATTTTCACGGTAGTCTGTGATTTAATAGCCGTCCGAATCCAGGATGTCAGTGTTTTTCTCTCACCACCCCCGTAAAAATCCCCAGCCGAATTACCTACTGTTTTTGACAAACACAGAGGTCATGTGGTAATTGAATTGCCATCTGAATCCACATCTCTGAGTTTACAAGAAGAAAATGATTCAGTGCTTAAACACTTTTTGAGCAACCCTGAACACCGTAAGCTATGTTACTGTTGTACTTCGGTGTAATTTGCATACATATTTAGTTCTGAAATGCTGGAAAGTATAAAAAAACAATACTTTATATATGCTCACAGTGACTGGTAGTAGAAGAGATGAAAAGCACGCAAACAATTGAAATGGGTCTTTATTATGGCAGCAGCAGTTATGCAATACAGTTTTAAAATGTGTATTATAAACAGATATAGACTACATAACTATATTGCGTATAATTATATACAACTAGGCTATAACACGCCTTCTTAAACAGGAGATTTAAATAATCATAATACATAGGATTATATATTATACAATATACATGGAATAATAAGAATACATTTTACATAATAATAAGTATTTTTAAATGCATTTTACACAATAATAAGAATACATTTTGTACATAAAATTCATTTTATTTACAGCAGACAATTGTGTGACTGGTCACGTAAGCAGCACGTTCTCAGTTTCGAACTCACTCCTCCTCTGTGAATAGATCGTCATCCAAATTCATGGGATTTATCACTGAGGTGATGTGTAAATTTATTTTTACAGAGGTCCACATCAGAAACAATTACTGTCCGAATTGGCCTTAAGTCCTTATAATCCATAAAATTATGTCCCCACTGGATGCAACAAATGCCTTGTTTGTAATGGGTTTTATTGGTTTTGTCTTGTCTCACACAGCATCACAGTATGGTGAGATGCATAACATTTCTGTCACATGCTTGAGGCATTCAGCCAATCACAACACACTGGATAGCTGGCCAATCAGAGCACACCTCGCTTTTCAGAACGATGAGCTTTGTAGAAATTGACAAGTTTCAGAAGGCGAGGCATAGAGGAGAAACAGTAATGTACAGTATGTGGAAAATATTGTGTTTTTTTAACCTTAAACCACATAAACACATTGCATTACACCAAATACACAAAATAATGTTCTTTTTAGCAACGTCATATGACCCCTACATTGGGTCATATGACCCCAAACTACCATTTGGGAGATATAAACTCAAAATTATGAGTTTATATCTTCCAGTTGTGAGTTTAAATCTCAGTTGGGAGATATGAAAGTCAGACTTGTGAGATGTACACTCAGAATTATGAGAAGTAAAGTCGGAATTATGATATAAAAAGTCAAAAAGAAATTGTTTAATTCAGTGGCAGAAACAGGCTTCCTTTAAAATGACTAAAGTTTTAATGGTCTTGTTTTGCTCTGTCAATTAGAAAAGGTGCAACACTCACACTTGAAGAAATCCAACTTTACATACACTTGTACATACATCAGCCTTAACGAAAAAGCTCTTTAAATTCTTTGCTTTACGAAAATAAATTAATGGGGGATGTTCAAACATTTTGGAAAGGTCTTGTTTTGCTGTGCAAAATAAAAGTCAATCTCTCTCGTCTCTGCTCAGGGTCTGTTTGGAGTACCAGAGCTCAGCGGTCCTGCCGGGTTCCAGATGGCTCAGCATCAGGCTCTCAGGGAGGCAGAGTTTCTGGTCCACAAAGCTTGCACACATCCTCCTGGTGCCGTCACTGTGGAAACATTTGATCAGCTGTCTGACAGCTTATGCAGAGTTGCAGACCTGGTAAACTTAATTGTGTTGGTGTAACGTAAACTGTGATTCTTGTTAGGGGTCTGTTAAATCTCACAAGCATTTCATTTGCAGGCAGATTTCATCAAAGTGGCTCATCCGGATGCTGCGTTCCGAGAGGCAGCGGAAAGGACCTGCGTTGAAGTTGGAACTGTTGTGGAAATGTGTGTTTCTGTCGTCTGGTTGTTCTGGCAGTACTGTTAAATGGTATTTGTGTTTTATTTTTTATTTTAATGTATATTACAGACTCAATACAAACGTCGATTTGTGTCAGAGTCTGAAGAATTTGCTGGGAAACGAGGCTGTTCTGGCCACACTGGACTCAGACACAAGGCAGGTGAACTTCCTATTTAACATGATTTAAATTCGAAGTTAAACAGGAGAAGATGTATTTCTGAAATGACTGTAGCCTAAAACTGTTTATATTTGTTCAAATGTTTAGAATCGGTAAGATTGGTTAATGTTTTTGAAAGAAGTCTTGATCAAAAATACAGTAATATTGTGTAATATAATAATATTTTGTGTTTTAATATATTTTATAAGGTAGTTTATTGCTGTAATGTTAAAGTTGAATTTTCAGCATCATTACTCCAGTCTCCAGTGTCACATGTACACATGAAATCATTCTAATAAGCTGATTTGCTGCTCAAGAAATATTAATAAAATCAAATATTAATGCTGAAAACAGTTATGCTGTTTAATATACATTAAAACACAACAGTGCTAAATTTTTTCAGGATTATTTGAAGAATAAAAAGCTGAAAATAACAGCATTTATTTAAAATCCAAGCTTTTTTTAAATAATATAAATGTTTTTACTATCATTTTTGATCAATTTCTTTCATATGTTTCTGTTGCCGGTTTAGAAGAGTGGCAGAGCTCTTCATGTTTGATTTTGAGATCAGTGGAATACATCTGGATTATTCAAAGGTGAGAACAATCCTTTAAGTCCAAAATACAAGCCATTTTTAATGTGATCATACTGATTTTATAAATATATTTCTTTATGAATCATCTCAGAGGAGTAAGGCTGTCGCTCTGAATGTGAAGCTGCTGGATCTTTACCACGAGTTTCTGAGCGGCTCTCAGCTCCCAAACGCCATAGATAAGCAAGTTTTGCCAGAACACATCCGCCACTGCTTTTCCATAGATGGGAACCGTGTTCAGATCGGCGGGTTGTATGCTGACTCTCCTAATGAGTTGGTGCGTGTGATCAAATGATTCTGTTTATGTTGTTACCATCTCTTTGTTTGTTGCTTGAGCTTAAAGGTGCACATAAATCCATCACGTCCCTGTGGTGTGATATGCTGTTGGCTGTTTACACAAGCTTTATAGCAAGGTTCGCATTAATTTGCATGTTTTGTAAGCGTCTTTTTTCTTCCCTCTGGTAGGTGCGGGAAGCTGCATATAAAATCTTTCTGTACCCCAACACTAGTCTCTTGCTTTGTCTGGATGAGCTTTTGGCTTGTAGACATGAGCTGTCAACATTAGTGGGCTATGAGTCGTTTGCACACAGGGCTTTGAAAGGAACAATGGCTAAAACCCCAGGTAAAATAATCAGAGCGTCATCTGCTGGCTGTAGTCCTCATAGCTACTTTTATGTAACAGCTGCAAACGAAGGAGAAATGAAAACGAACTTGTAAACAAATTTGTTTTACAGAGACCGTGATGAAGTTTTTGAAGCTGCTAACAGAAAAACTCTCTGACAGGTATGGTTCAGGTTAAGTGCTGTTTTTGAATGGGAGTCTTTGATGTGTTTTAAAGTTTACTCTGTTTGTTTGTCATAATACAGAACATCAAAGGACTTCAAGATGATGAAAGAAGTGAAGAAGAAAACACACACAACAAATCCTGTAAATGTTTATTTTATTGCTAAAGATTTGTTTTGGGAATGCTGCTTTCCTTTTTTTTTTTTTGCATCACAAATGCAGACAGATTTTCAAAATATTGTTTTACACATGTCAGGAAGTGATGCCGTGGGATCATGCGTACCTCAGCAGTGCCATACGAACTGAAATGTAAGGTGTTTTCATGTTTACATCCCTCTGGATATGCCATCTGCTTCATTTTTATCTTCATACACATGCATGTACCTGCAGGTTTAACATTGATCCCAGCATCTACAGCCCATACTTCTCTCTGGGTGCATGCATGGAGGGACTCAATTGCCTCTTCACACAGCTTCTGGGGGTTTATTTTCAAGCGGAGCACCCGAAGATGGGCGAACTGTGGAGTGAAGATGTTCGAAAGCTTGTAAGATTCTGTCCTCCATCTTTGTTTGCTCAGTTTTCAAGTCCAGCTCTCCTTAGATCCATCATAGATGTATTAATATAGATGCACCACTGTATTGACTGTTTCTTAACAGGCTGTGGTCCATGAAACAGAGGGACTGCTGGGATACATCTACTGTGATTTCTTCCGCAGACCTGATAAACCTCACCAGGTAAGGCTGGCTGCTCTCGATTGATTCTGTATAACGGTGATGTATAATTCAATTGTATAATGCATAATATTGGTTAAACTAATCGAACACAAATACCACAAGTGCCTTTTAAAAGTTTGTGGACAGAAATTAATACTTTTATTCAGCAAAGGTAACAGTAAAGACATTTCTAATGTTACAAAAGATTTTTATTTTAAATAAATGCTGTTCTTTCGACCTTTCCATCAGTTTCCACAAAAAGTATTAAGAAACGCAACTGTTTTCCGCAGTGAAAATAACAAGAAAGATTGTTTTGAGCAGCAAATCAGCACATTAGAATGATTTCTGAAGGATTGTGACACTGAAGACTGAAGAAATGATGCTGAAAATTCAGCTTTGCATCACAGGAATAAATTACATTGTAAAATTATTTTAAACTGTAATATTTCATAACATTACTGTTTTACTGTATTCATTTATAAGTATGGCAGCCTGTTTCTGCCAAGGAATAAAAAAAGGAAATTGGAAATCTCACAATTCAGATTTTTTTTTCTTGCAGTTCGGATTTTATAACTTGCAATTATGAGAAAACAATATTAGAATTATGAGACATATACTTGCAGATGTAAAACAAAAAAAACCTATTGCGATGTATAAATTCAGCTTTTATTTCTCCTCTGAATTGCAAGATATTAGGTTCGATTTGTGACATAAGTCCCAATTTTTTTAATTCAACAGCAGAAACAGGCTTCCATATATAAGTGAATTCTTTCAAGAACATTAAAAAATTCCCCAAACTAGGGTAGTGTGTGTAAATATATATTTCATATATATATATATATATATATATATATATACATATATATATATAATATATACATATATATATATAATATATACATATATATATATAATATATACATATATATGTATATATTTTCATATTTTGCTTTATCGGTCCCTTTAAACTACTATTTCTATATATGGCAGGACTGCCACTTCACCATCCGTGGTGGGCGGCTGAGGGAAGATGGTGTTTACCAGCTGCCTGTTGTGGTGCTGATGCTGAGTTTACCTCCACCCAGTGGCAGAACCCCATCTCTGCTCACCCCCTCTATGGTGGAGAACCTTTTTCATGAGATGGGACATGCCATGCACTCCATGTTAGGCAGGACACACTATCAGCACGTCACAGGTCAGAGTTCAATTAATAATCAGGATTGTGTTGTGCTTACGCGTAAATTGAATTTACATGAAAATTAACTAATCTGAATTTTATTTATATATCTATAAAGGAACCAGGTGCTCCACAGACTTTGCTGAAGTCCCTTCCATTCTGATGGAGTATTTTGCCTCAGATTATCGAGTTTTGAGCCGGTTTGCACGACATTATCAGACTGGAGAGGTAGGTTTGTGCACATGCCTGCTCCAGAGATCATTGTATATGTATCTGAACCCCATCAGAAGAACTGCATGTTAAGGGAAACAAAAAATGTTGATGTAACATCTGTCTTTTATTCTCTCCAGCCTCTTCCGGAGAACCTAGTGTCCCGTTTATGTGAGTCTAAGAGGGTTTGTAGTGCTGCTGATACTCAGCTACAGGTATTAAAAACAGATATCACGACTCTGTGATGGAGATCTATTGTGCTGGTATGAATAAAGTCAGCTTTAATGAGTCAGGAGTAATTGTGGGACGTAAACTGTAGTTGAGTAGATACTTGAAATATTTCTAACAATATTACATTTACTTCTAAAGACTGTGGAAATATATCACATCAAAAAGACTCATGAACAGGGATCTGAAACCTAAACTACAGTTGTGGTAAAAAAAATTTCATAGACTTTGCAGTATTTGCAAAATGTTAATTATTTAACTAATGTTTCCTTCTGGAGCATCAGAGGGCATTTAAAACACTTGTTATAGCCGCGGCGTACGAGTCGCTTAGTTGTCCTCAGCGTGAAAAAATGGATCTCAATATCACTGTTGGAAAGGAGTCAAATGCTCAAAAGATGCCAAAAAAACAAAGAATTTTTAGCACCTGAAGAACAGCGGGCAGATTAACTGTTCAGGACAAGGGACTCATGAACAGCTATCACAAAACAAAAACACAGCTGTGGATCATCCACGTAAAAACACAGTATTAAGAATCAAGCGTATGTAAACTTTTGACTGGGGTAATTTTCAAAAATTCAAACTATTATTTTCTATTGTGGACAGTATAATATCTTTTATGTAAAATATCTTATTCAGGTCAGTACAAAATAAAAAATATTATGCAGGTAAAATAATATAATTTGATACTGCAAAGTGTATGTAAAATGTTGACTACAACTATAAACTAAAAAGCTTTTAGTAAAAAAAAAAAAAAATTATCAAGCAGACGACAGAAGGAATGCAGTAGATAGAATACGTTTTTCATTAAAGTTTTGATTTTTGATAATTTAGAGGCATTAAAATGTGCGTAATAAATATGATACTGTAGGCTTTATATATTAAGTCTTCTAGTGATTAATTTATTTATTTTTTGATGGTGCGATTCTTCTCTTTAAAGATTTTCTATGCAGCTTTGGACCAGGTTTATCATGGAAAACCACAATACAGATCAACCACTGACATCCTCAAAGAAATGCAGGAGAGATTTTACGGGTTACCATATGTTAAAGACACTGTGAGTGCGTGGTAGCATCACAGACAATTCTGCAGTTTGTCTAATTATAAAAAAAATGTTTGTTTTTGTTTCATGACCTGTAATTTAAAAAATGAAATGCTTATCTTACATTTTTTTTTGATGTAGGCTTGGCAGCTGAGATTTAGTCACCTGGTTGGCTATGGTGCTAAATATTACTCCTACCTCATGTCCAGGGCTGTTGCCTCGATGGTGTGGAGGCAGTGCTTTCTACAGGACCCCTTCAGCAGGTCAGTGTGGAGATTTCAACTCCTCATGCCATTTAGAACACTTTTGTCTTATGCATGATAGATATATATATATATATATATATATATATATATATAATGATGGATACTGAGTGCACAGATAATGTACATCAAACTGGTACTCATGGTGACTGGAAATACTTATTTCTAATTCTATTTACATTTAATGTCAAATATCTATAGTGACTGGTGTTCACTGTCAAACATACAAAATATCTGTAGTTGTATTGGAGGTCTGTTCTAATTAAGAAGAAACTTGAACTGTCATTTTCAGAGTGATGGGAGAGCGTTATCGCAGAGAGATGCTCGCTCATGGAGGCAGCAAAGAGCCTGTGCTGATGGTCCAAGGTAAAAACACCACTCGAAATGACATTTTCTGTAAGACCTTGCTAACTGTCAGTCTTGAGTAAATATTAACCGACTCACATTTTTGATTCTCAGGAATGCTACAGAAAACCCCTACCATTGAAGACTTTGTCGATGCATTAGTGTTGGACCTTAATGCAAATGTCAAATCCTCAGTTTAGTAGATGAAATGAAAGATGATTATGTGTTCGGTCTCATACACTGGGTATCACCAAACTATTTCCTAATGTCTTGCTGCCTCGTAAACCTTATTAAAATATGAAGAGGCAACATGAAAATATGGTGTCCCTTCTATTGGGCCTCAGTTGCACATAAGTACTTTGTGCTGAAATCAACTGACTTTAGCACACTTCAGTGATGGTAGGTGCTGATTTGAAGGTTTATCAAAGTTATATTTTTGCAACAGTAATCTTCCTTTGATTAAAACATGCCATGTTCCTCTTATTTTTATATATATATATATATATATATATATATATATATATATACACACCATACAGATGAATTTTTTTTTAAGTTATGGCAAATGTATAGCAACAACTTAAAAATGGCCTGCTGGTCTAAAACTACCATTTTAATAAAACACCATAACCAATTTTTAATCTTGAAAACCTCACAGAAAAGCAATACATTTCATTTTATGATCTGGTCTATGTTTTAATTGGGTGAAATTAAGATTGGTTTAATTAGTTAAACCCCAGATTCAGAACATCCTTCTGTCATAAACCACAATATACTTTCTCAAAATTGTGCGTAATGATTTCCTACTAGTACAAACACTTACAATGAAGGTATATATTCACTTTGTTGAAGAAATGCACAAACGCAAGTTTCATTTTGTGGTTGTTTATTTACCTATACAAAAGACCATAACTCAATCCAAGGTGCAATCTGAAAGAGATGAATAAACATTCAATATAGGACACCAGTAAGTTAGATGAAACAACTATAGCTGGCCGAGGGCATCAAATATGAAAAGATATTCCAAACTGATAATCACCATATTATGCCTCTTTCTCTGGAGCTACCTCGTCAGTGCCCTTGGTGTTTCTGGTGTAGATCACCTGAGCTCTGTGTTTGGACACCAGCTTGATCAGACCTGACAACGACAAACGCAAAATGTCGCTCCATTATGGATTCATAATAAAACTCAAGAAATCTCTGAATGTGCCGATTTTGACATGCATTTGGGAGTGCAATGTGTGCACATTTGCAGTATTTCTAACATTTTTGTAAAAAGCTTACAGAATTTCACCAGTATTCTGCCCAAATAAAAGCCAGTGGATTTGAAATGTTAAAAGCTTGATAATGGGTTAGAATAACAAAAAATAAAATTTTTTGGAAGCCTTGTCATATGTGATATACACAAAGAGTTTAAGAATCAATCATATATTCACCTTTGTTGAGCAGCTCCTGCAGGGCAGCCCTGGCCAGCGAGCCCCTGATCTTCAGCCTCTCAGACACCACAGCTGGTGTGATGAGCTTGTAGTTGGGAACTTCTTTGTACAGTTTGTCATATGTGGCCTTGTCAAAGAGGACCAGGTTGTTCAGCTTGTCCCTAACCTTTCCTTTGGACCACTTCTACTCGAGAACAAATAAAATAAATATTACAATCCATGCAGGCAATTACAGCATAAACTCAGTGTTAATTACTTAAAAATGACTGACAGGTCTCTAAGTGAGGTAAATATTTTACCTTCTTCTTAGCTTTGCCTCCGGATTTGTTGACGGGATCCTTGTCCTTTTTGGACTTGCCCGCATCTTTCTTCTGCTTCGTGTCCTTGGGCGGCTAGACAGTTACAGAAAACTAATTTCAATCACATACATAAATAAATGCATATTTTAATTACAGTTTTAATGAATCGATGTGTGGTTATGCGGTGCGCGTGTTCAGGCCTCGCGCACGATGCGGCAACACTTCATACAAAATAATCATACACATGCGCTGAAATGGCCCACTAAAGCTACATTATATTAATTATCATGCTTACAAACGTAGGAAACCGTTGTTATAATACGGCTATTACACGTGAGAAGTGGGTAAGAAGTGATTTTTTCTAACATTGTGGAGTCGCTCGAGTAACTCACCATGCTGAGGCGTCGCGAGCTGCGGAAGAGAAAGGAAGTCGCGCACTCGGACGTCCGCTTTGTCCGTGTGCACTTCGTCTGGTGCAGCGCGTGCTGTCCTTGCGCTCACTGGTTCACGGCTGCCGCCTGCAGGACTGGAGCGAGGGCGGCTCTCGTGTCGTGAAGTAACTTTCATAGTTTCACCCCAAATAAAAAAAGTACAATTGTTTATCCGTATTACACCTTTCAAAATACACCAGTAAAGAATTTTATAATATTATTAAGTGATTTCTATTACAAATAAATGCCATTCTTTTGAACTTTTTCTATTCGTCAAAAGTATCCTGTATCCAAAAGTATCCACAAAAATATTAAGCAACACAACTGTTTTCAGCAGTTGTTTCTTATTTCTTAAAGGAATACTCCACCCCAAAATGAAATTTTTGTCATTAATCACTTACCCCCATGTTGTTCCAAACCCATAAAAGATTGTTTGTCTTTGAAAGACAGTTTAAGATATTTTAGATGAAAACTGGGAGGCTTGTGACTGTCTCATTGACTGCTTAGTAACTTACACTTTCAAGGTCCAGAAAAGTATAATAACATCTTCAGAATAGTCCATCTGCCATCAGTGGTTCAACCGAAACGTTATGAAGTGATAAGAATACTTTTTGTATGGGAGGAAAACAAAAATAACGGCGGAATAAGCGGAAATACACGTAGAAAACGTATCCCTGTGCCACGGCTGACACAGAAGAGTGTAAGTTGCTTGAAAACATTTTGTAATAGAAGACTTATTTTAAATTGTAATAATACAATATAAACACTATTACTACAATATTACCGTTTTACTGAATCTTTGCTCAAATAACTGCAGCCTTGCTGAGCATAAGAGACTGATATATACTTACTTAATTCAAGATAATTGCCCCAAATTTCAATTTAATAAACCTTAAATATATATTATAATATATTTCACAAATCATTAAAAAAAAATATTGCCTACTAAAACGATAACATAAAATAAGTTAAGCTCAAGAAAAATACATAAATAAAATAAATAAAAGACAGGAAAAACATTATCAAGACCAATGTTAAAAATGATGTGAAATGACACATAAGAAACAACTTAGTTACAGTAACCTTTTATACTACATTTTTTACACCTTTATACATAAAAAATTATGCTGTGGTTTGCATTAAATTAAAATGAATTTTTGCTGATATACTGAAAGCAAAAGTACAGATATCTAAAGTGCAAAAGAACAACGTGTGTCTACATAAGACAGTCTGTACACTGGAAAGAGAGGAACCTCAATTCAGCACATAACTCAATCTTTAAAGCTGTTACTTAACAAAACAAAATGAACAAGCTCAAAAAGCTTGTGGAAAGTGAAACAACATTCATGTAAAATAAGTCTTGTTAAGTTCTACTAAGAAAGTAAACAACTTTATATATTTAAGAAGTGTGTAAACATTTCTGTTCTTACAGTAATACCAATTCTGTTCTTCTGAGAGATGTACAACAGAGACACTTTATCTGTTAAGTGTGTGAATGTCTTGATATTGCGGACGAAAAAAATATTAATATGATACTGGTAAGGTAATCAAAATGTAAGTTAAAAATATAATTTTTTCCAACAGTAACACTGACATTAAAACAGTTCCTTAAAGGGATAGTCCATCAAAAAATGAAAAATCTTTTATCATTTGCTCACCCTCATTTTTTCCCCAAAACTTTCTTAGTATGGACCAAAAATACAAACTAAATCAAACAAAAAGAATACAAAATATCTTATTTTGTATTCCACAAGTTTAGATGACACAAGGGTGAGTAAATAATGACAGAATGTTTAATTTTTTTGGTGGACTATCCCTTTAAGTACAGATGTCCTAACTGAGTACTGGCACATTGGCAGGGCTCTCTGATTGGATCATATTTATTAAGAGGATTAGTCCATCTTTTTAGGCACATGGCCCATTTTTGTGCGCATGTTACGCACAAAGAAGAAACAAACTGTTGTTATAGCGCAGGCGACCTCTGCTACCCAGAATGCAGTGTCCCAACTGTACCGTTTGGCAATGGTGCTGAATGGCAGGCCAGCAATGAATGCACCAACTGAAAGAAAAAACAATTGAGAATTTATGGTTATATGGTGAATTTTATCTTAATGCATTTTGTCATAAAACAGTTTCTGTAGATTTACCATTTGCCATCAGAGCTACAATGGCATGTGATGTCCCACAGTAATTGGACGGGGCGCTTTCACTCGCAATCACCCCAAATAAAGCAATTGGTCCATAGGAGGAAAATCCAAATGCAGCACCAAGAATCAAAATCCAAAGCTGCAGAACAGAAAAAAAAGACGTTGAAGATGCCTACTAAGTTCAAATCGAATTTCTCATTGTGGTGAGTTTTTGGCTATACCTCTTTCTCTGAGACACCAGTGTGGATTGCAATTGGATGGAGTGCTAAAACCCATAGTGGTGCTTCCTGAGAAACCAAATGTAATAATTTAACCACCACAATAAAAACAAAACTTGATGCTCATTTAGATTTTACAATAACTGAATAATTTTTAGATAAAAAAAAAATTGACCTCTGGGGTCTCTGGTGTGATGGTAACCCGGAATAGGTACATGGATACAGCCATGCCTGCCATCATCATCAGGAGTAGCCCATGGCGAGGATTGCCATAGGTACCCAGCCCTTGCTGTAAAACACATGACATGATCTCTATTCAGAAATAACTAATTCATCCAATAATGAAGATGCACCAATAAAGTAATTAAGGTTGATTGTGCATACCAAATTAAAGTAATTACGGATGTTCATTTAGTTTATTTTTCCTTACCGACAAAGTGATGCTCGTTAATCGTTTATTAACCGTTAACCAAAAAGATTATTTTAAATTATAATTGAATTAAATTAGAAAGGATAAGTGTCTGTGACCCATTAAAAATACTAACATTTGTTTCCCGGGAATTAATTTTACATGTGCAGAAAACAGCAAACAACAGAACATGATGATTCACATGGTCTTCATATCACATCACGCACCTGCAGCACCTGGGCTTATTTAAGGCATAAAGATTTGTTTTTATTGTGAATGTGCACAAATAAAGGCCAACCGTTTACAATTCAGATTATCTTTTTGACTAAAAGGAGAAGTTGCTTCCACAGTTCCACTGGGAAAAAAAATTAATACAAAATCAAGTGATTGTGCTGGCGCGGCACGCACACATAGTTACTTTGATATTACAGCCTGTTCATTATCATAATAAAATACAGTCAGTCAAACGTGAAAAAAAACTGTGCAGTTTAAATATGTAGGCCTAGTAAAATCCGTGCCGTTAAGTGTTATCACCGTACTGCCGTGATGTTATGCAAAACATTTTGTTTTACGTAGATATATTAGAACATAAGTGAAGTACATAATAAGTAATAATTTGGCATTCAAATACATCGCAAATACGGTAATATTTGATTTTGTGGCGACTGAGAGACACAGTGTTGGTTTCAGTTTCATTTTGGCCTAAATGAATTAGTTTATGGTTAGTTAACAACCTTGTCTACATTTGGGATTGCCTGAGGGTAGGTACAGTTTGAACTATTCCTTTAATGTATGCTACTTTAAACTGAACCCACCCTAGCCACAGCCCTGTCAGACAGATAACCAGCTCCAATGCTGCCAAAAAACCCACCAACTTCCAGGGCACTCATGTATGAGCTGCCTGTAGAAAACACACGAGCACATTAGCATCCTAACACAGGCCTTAAACAACACAGAAAACTTCAGCATAAATAGAAATATAGTACCAAACTCACCCATCATAGCAGACTGGCCTTTTTCCTGCATGAGGAACAGCTGACCCCAGTCAGTGCAGGCGATCTTTACCCCAAACACAACCAGGTAGCCCGCAGACAGCACCCAAAGATAAGGAGACAGCAGGAACTCTTTTAGACTGCTTTCATCATTAGGGCCTGGGAAAAGAGTGGAGACTGAGTGGACTGACACGAGTAGTAGCCAATAAGAAAACAACAAGTTTATATTATTCACTACCATTCAAAAAGTTTGGAGTTTTTATGTTTTTTAAAGAAATCTTACAAACTCAGCAATGCTGCACAGTAAAAACAGTTTTCTATCTGAATGTATTCCAAAATGTAATGTATTACTGTGATGGCAAATCTGCATTTTCAAAAATATGTTTCTCTCTTCATAGAACAAAAACACCAGATGATACACTGCTTTCTTACCTCCCTTTTTGCCTTTGCCCTTTTTAGAACCAGCCTCAATATTGGGCAACCCCACATCACTGGGTTCGTTCTTCACCGTCAGAAGACAAACGACAGAGATAATCATGCAGATCACCCCAGACACGGACATGATGATTCTCCAATTATAGTACTGAACCAACACTGTAGTGATGATGGGTCCCAGACTACCTGCCAGGTTCATACTGCAGCACAAGATGGCCCACCATGTCCCAAACTGAGATGGTTCAAACCACTGAAAAAAGGCCAGTACAAGGACATTTTAATAACACTTTTCATGGAAAACCAAAAACATAATGCCAGTGTACAGGATAGAGAGTAAAAACGGCTATTCAAATTATTATTTACTAGTATTTAAAAGTTAGATTTCTAGAAAAAGCCTTCCAGCTTCTTTAGAAAACCCAGTGTGCATGGTCAATTTAGCTACAGTTTAGCTTTGAGGTCAAAATTGCTTAAAAATGTTGGATAGAGCAAATAAAACCTCCTTTTGGGATATTCTTGAAGTATAATTCTAAGATTGTGGGGTGGTGTTAGCGCAGTGGACAAGACGAATGCCTGTGGTGTGAGAGACCCGGGTTCAAATCCACTGTGAAACGCCAGTGTGTCCCTGAGCAAGACACTTAACCCCTAGTTGCTCCAGAGGCGTGCGACCTCTGACATATATAGCAATTGTAAGTCGCTTTGGATAAAAGCGTCAGCTAAATGAATAAATGTAAATGTAAAGATTGTAAGTTTTCTATTAGGGTAGGGTTTGGTGTAGTCTACAATAATAATATGATTATTTATTTTTAACCTAAAAGGACTACTAAATGCATATGATCATCCACTGAAATTTACGTAACACTCAATGACATTATTTTTATTGCAGACCAACAAGTTCTTCCAAATGGTCAGGCACAGATAACTGCTGCTAGTTGCTTTAAATACATTTAAGTGTATCGTAATGCTCCCAGCTTGACTCCATAAGTATGTGGCCGGCATCAGCTGTTGCATCTAGTATACAGGCTGCAATCAATCAGCATGAGCCGTGTGGTCAGCAGTTAGAATTCCCTTACTATTCCTGTCACACTGCCAATAGTGGAAGACAGGTGCATATTAATGGATTTAAAGGGCAAAAGGTCAGTCTTACCTTCCGAAGCACCTTTCCACATGGTGGCCACCCGAAACCCTGACCGAACCCGTTCACAAACCAAAGCACAGTAAACAGCATGACAGTGGACGACCAGGAAAAGGCGATGTTTATGGCACCCACAATGAAGAGCCCGATGGAGAAGAGCCAGCGAGCGCTGAACTTGTCCGAAAGCACTCCACTGATAAACTTACTGATAGCGTAGGCCAGAGTCTGACTGCTGGTGATCAGCCCTGCATCACAGGAAACAGGAAAAGGCTGAAACCCTACTCTGGAGGCTTTGTTGTTCTGCACTGCATTATAAGACTTGATTTGAAAAAAAAAAAAAAAAGTAAACCAGTTACTGTGAACTGTTTTCTCTTCCAATATATTTTCAAATGTAAATAATTCCTGTGATGGAAAAGCTGTATTTTCAGCATCTCTACTCCAGTCTTCAGTGCCACATGATCCTTCAGAAATCATTCTAATATGCTGATTTGGTTCTCAAGAAACATGTATTATTATTATCAATGTTGAAAACAGTTGTGCTGCATAATATTTTTGTGCAAACTGAAATATTTTCAAGATGATGAACAGGAAGTTTAAATGAATTGCTTTTTTATATACCTTTTTTTTGGTCTTTCCGACTAAGTATTAATTACTGAATAAGTATTTAATTAAAAAAAAAATAATAATAATAATAAAAAAAAAACTTGCAGAACACACAGCACACTCACCAAGCTCTTCTTTATCCAGATCAATCTCCTCCATCACTGATGGCATCAGAAAGGAGAAAGTCTTTCGGTTGAAGTAATACAGCATGTACCCCACAAACATTGAGATGAATATAACTGTGCGGTAATATCCATAACCAGCTGCTCCCATGATTGCAGTTGTGAAATTATTAATAAATAAAAGCAAAAAAAAAGGATGCAATATCAAGGCCAAAAAATGTGCTGGATGTAAAATCTTTCAGTTATGAAAACCAGTTTTCTCCAGATGAAACTTTACAAAGTTTCAAAAACTGATCCAAAGGTCTATTTCCTTTCATCGGACTTCTACGGAGGGGATTTTCAGCTCTCCAGGTTCCTTAAAGTTGCACGGCCGGCATTCACTGATAATGTTCCTGAAAAACATCAGTCAGTTTACTTTGCGGTCTAAGCGCACAACTTGCTGTGAAGCTGGCCTGCATCTAAACACATCTGAGCAAAACCAAGGCATCAGCACTATTCAGACACTCAAAATCAAAACAAATCACTCCAGACTGGATTTCTATGTAAAGAGTATCAACACTTTCTACAGACCTCCTGCAGTCTAAATGTTAAAGAGCAACTTGAGGCCATGGTGCTTGTGAGGGGGACTTGAACAGCGATATGACTTTGAAACATGATGCAGGTGTCAAAATAACGTCTCTTGCAAAAATACAAACACATCAGATAAAAATAACATTAAACATGCTTGCTTCGCTTCACATGGCAGGTGGACACATGCGCTCTTATTGCAAGCACTGATAAAAAACCGATGACTGCTGTGTTAATTTAATAATAATACATGTACAAAAGAGATATGTTTGATGATCTGCCCTTGACATCGCGAGCGAGCACGCACTGGTACCCGCATGAAAATATAAAAACGCAAAACCGCACGGCCACGTCAATGCGTGAAAACAGCGAACGCAGTATCTGACCTCTACAACAACCGTCCTCAGTACCACCGTGGAGAGTGGGACTAAGCGTGTTTTGTCATGCTAAGATATACAGCAATAATACTCGACATATATATTGTTTAGACAGTTTAATGTTGCTTTACTTGTTCATATATCAGGATAAATGAATAAAATACCTCCGACAGTCTGGGCTTCTCGTTCAGAATCCTCGGAGCAGGAGCGCTTTCTCTAATCTCTGTTTTGATTGGCTGCCAACCTGTCATTTATTGCGCGGTGGGCGGGGATTGAGTTTCTTGCGGTCCTCAGCGGCATTCATTTTTGGCTGGAATATTTACTGCATTTTAGGAATAGTTCTAAATTTTCTCGAAAATTGCAGCATTTAAAGAAAAAATTAAAGATGTATACGTTTTGAATTGCTGGACTGAATTGAAATGAACATTTGAGTTCAACTTGGAGTGAGAATTTCCACAGAGATTGGTGGGTGTTTGGTTGTGGATATACACTACCGGTCAAAAGTTTTTAATTTTTAACAGGAATTTCATATGCTCATCAATGCTGCATTTATTTGATCACACTTACTGGAAAATGTTATATTGTGAAATATTATTATAATGTAAAATAATGTTTTTTTATCTTAATATATTTTAATTACATTTTTCACAATTTTACAGTAATTTTACAGAATTTTTCACTTTATCACAATCTCACAATGTTCCGTTTTTATGCAGTCTATGGTTATAAGCAGTGAATCTCTTATTTACATCATGTCTTCACTTTGTTACTTGTCACTGACTTACCTTCAACACAATGGCCAATCACATGAAATCAACTGTGATCGGCTACATCGCTCAATGATACAAAAACAGGAACACTTTATAATTAAAAACTCCTGACGCTTTCCAGCGTGCAAACAAAAATACGCAGTGGAGCCTTTAACAAATCTGTTTCGCCATTATCATATTTTTACAGTTTTAAATGAGGGTGTTGTTGTCTGCGTGAGAGAATGGACGCGTGGCGTGAGAGATGGCAGCCCTGCGCGGCATTTGCGAAAAGTAGTCAGCCTAAGGTTTACTTTTACATTACTTGTAAATTGGTTTTCATGGAACGTTTACATTGATTTTTTGAATAATTTATGTGCTGAAGCAAATATGTGGCACTATCATTGCACTGCAACCACAAGATGGCGCGATTAGAACTTATTGTTCCGCTTATTGTCTTGATATTACTTTAAAGCCTATGCTAATGCTTTTATTGTTCTCTTTCAAATAATAGACAAAATGATCATCTTCAGACTGAGACAATCTAGTTCAAAATAGGTTAAATAATTTTAATCGTAGATTACTTGTTTGTGAATTCTTTCCTTCAATCTTAGATTTCAATGTCATATTTTTTGGCGTCACATTTGTATTGGTGCAAGCTGTCACATGTAGCCCAAATGTTGTAATTTCTTCCAGTTTACTATTTAGAATTTCTGTTTCATTTCTAATGTCAAATTAACTGGTTTTGTTTAACAGTTACAATTTCTGTTGAAAAGCATATGCTTAATAATTATCTTAAGTTCAGGTTCCTATTATCCCATAGTGTTAAATAGGGGAAAACATGCCCTGGTTGCTCTCGTTATATAAATTCTTTGAAAGTTTATTTCATTTGTCGTTTATTCTGTCCAGCGGTGTTCCATTGCAGCACAGGCCTGTGAGAATGAACGAGCAGACCAAAGCATTCTCAGCTTTATTCAAGAAGAGAAGTCATGTTTATAAAGGGAAGGAAAGGCCACAAAGTGTGGCCCATACTTGGAATTTGTGCTCTGCATTTCACCCATCCAAGTGCGCACACACACACACACACACACACACACACACACACACACACACACACACACACACACAGAGCAGTGGGCAGCCATTTTTATTGTTGTTGGGAGTTCAGTGCCTTGCTCAAGGGTCTCACCTCAGTCATGGTATTCATTGGAAGAGAGCACTGGTCATCTACAATTCCTGCCAGTACCAAGACTCAGTGAAAAGAGGAAGTACATGAAGTACATCTAATTAAGAAATAATGAGACAAAAAAGTGAAGTCTTGAAATAATATTAACAATAGGCAATTTGAAAATTATGGCGATGTGGAATTAGGCCTAATTGCTCATTCTGATCAGATACGGAATTTGATTGAGTCAGTGCAGCTGCCTGCGATTCTCTGAAAGTGGCCATTGTCAATGTGGAGGGGCACGCAACAGGAGATTCAGACCAAGGGGAATTGGCAGAAAAAGCTGCTAAAAAACAATGTACAAAGAAAATTGAAAATGCAGAAATTTATATGATGACACACATATCCAATTTGCATGACAGTGACATTAGAATATTGCAGAGTCAACCATCAGAGGGTGACTTGAATATTTTGGCAATAAAAGATTGTCAGCCAGACATGCAAAGGAATTATTAGAGACCCTGAAAGGAAAATAGCCTGGCCAAAATTGACACTCGTGTATCATTATATAATCTGTCTTACACTAGTGCTGCAAAGACAGCACAGGTGATCAGTGCCTTATACTGCAAAGCAGATGTTTACAAGACAACCAAATTGGTTTGCACTCAATCTACACAAAGTCCAACATCTATTGGCCAATAAGTCATTCAGCCTTACCATTCCCTGAAGCCCCATTCCAACAACTTAACGCACATGTAACCTGTCCAAAATTGTAAATATATGTTAGTGATCCTTGACAGATTTACAAAGTGGCCAGAAGCTTTTCCATGTTCAATGGAGGATGTGAAAACAATGTTTAAAGTTTTATGCAAAAACATTATACCAAGATTTTGGAGACCAAATATGATTTTAAGTCACAGGGGTTACTGACAGAATACATAACTGATAAAATAAACTTCAGAATTATTAATCAAACAACTATGGGGGCTCGTGTGGGATATTCCCCAGATATACGGAACTAAAAATCATACTCCATCACAGGTAAGCTATTTTATTGTTTTCGGTGATGGTATTGCTTGATTGTGTTAGATTGAAATGGTTCCAGGAAGATTTGTCTGTAAGGCTACTGTTTAACTGCACAATTACCTGACAAATATTTTACAGTAATCCATCCCAAAGAATAGATGTACATAAAGAGCATCTATTTTAGAGATAACGACACAGAGTGAATCCTTGAAATGATATTAACTCTGCTGTTATTTTCTCAGACAAAAATCAATAATTTCCAAAAAAAAATCCTGCTGTAATAGTGGAATATATAGAAACTGACTTTTAAAAATAAACAGTGCTGGGTTTACTCACAAATTGTAGTCTGTAACTGTTTACAGACTACATGATGAACATTGTAGTTAGTTACGTAGATTACTCATCTTAAATCGAGAACACACTACATGACTGTCATGCCGATTATAAATGTTTTTTTTTTGTAAAACAAATTGAGAATATGATTTCTCTAATTTTAAAGAATATTATTCATAATGATTTTTCTTCATAATGATTAGGGTATTTGAAGATAAAGAATAGCTAGGCTATTCTTCAAAATTAAGATCTGATGGTGCCAAAAAATAGCAATAGATACATTTCTGTGACATTTAATAGTAAGAACGCTAACGTTTTCTGTTATTCTGAGCACAAACTAAGGAAAGTAAAACAAACATTTAACATTTCAGTAATTAAAGGCACAATTGTTGTCCATAGAGACCATATAAATGGATGCAATTATTAATTAAATAATTAATTAATTAATTCACAAATTGCACTGTAAATAAATACTGGCAGCTTGTTGTTGACATTTTTTGTTTGAGATCTTGCAGAGTTTATTTTTATTTTTTTGGCAAATTTGTCCAGTCGTGACTCGTCAGTCGTTAAGAGTGTTGTGTAGTGGACTGACTCAGTCATTAGGTTTGTGCTCGTCGCTGATCTATAATGGATCTGTCCACCCTTGGAAAGTTCAGAAATCGACAACTCCATGTTTCAGCTCGTTCTGTGTGTTTGTGCATGTGTGTGTGAGTGAGACAGACAGAGAGAGAAACAGGGTGCTTTACTCCTCTTCAGATAAGGTTATGGTAGAGTGTCTCTTGTTTTCTTTTTTTATATATAGAAACAAAATATTAGATGAGAAGGTGTCAAGCAATTCAGTTCTTTTGCATTTACAGGTGCAAGAAAAAAAATGAGTAAATAGTAAAACGAGTAAATAGGATTCAGTACACTTGAAAGGCATTCAGGTAAGATAATCTCTTCTCTTCTGCAATCAATAGACTGAACCATCATTAATTCATGCTCTGACTCCTGCTATTGAAAATATTATTTTTTAAAACAATTAAAGAATTACAGACCCAGTCACATGGAAGTGCTGTGCTGAGGATTTTAACAAGACTTGTTTAATATGTTGCTGCGTGTTTCTTTTCTGGGTTTAGTCTCTAAAGCTCAGAAACTGATTACCGTAGCACGTGGACGTGACCATGCAGTGTTATCTGTCTGCTCCGCTCTTGTGCTGCAGGCTGAAGGCTTTGATTAGTGCAGTTAGAGTTTTATTTTTTTATTTTTTTAAATGAACTGTGTCGTTGGCATCAATAATGCTGCTATCAGCCAGACCACCCCAAGAGGGGTGACCTCATGTGAAGTAAAGATTGCATTAACAGCATTTAACAATAGACATCAGCATAGAAACAGAGATATTAGATCTTCACTTGATCTGATATCTCACTCTGATCTACACCCCAGTCTGATATTTGGCTGTCTGATATCCAGCTATATGAGTTAATGGTCTACGGTCTGATTTCACCATCTGATCTCCACCTCTGTCTAATTTAATGTCTGATTTCCAGCTCAGTTTGACCTTACTGTCTAAGTCTGATTCCACTCTCTGATATAGACCTTAGTTTGATTTCATTTTGCAATTTCCATCTGTCTGGTTTCACATCGGTTCAATCGGATTTTGCTGTCTCATTGCTGTGTGTCCTCTTTTAATCTCAGCCTCTCTGCAGAGACAGACCATGGCAGCTTTACTCATGTGGGATGATCTGATTGGTGAGAATTAGACACTGTGTGATGATAAAGAGGAAAACCCACACTTCACAGCATCTCAGAACTGTCTCAGAACACCAATGGATAAAACAAAATCGTATTACTGTATGTTTCATTTATCATCACTTTAAACATTTGTTCCATTCGACCGTATGTGTATTTCAGTAGTTATAGTATGTATAATAGTAGTGATTTTGTGTCAGTTATGGCAAATTCTGGTGAGGTTACGCAGACATTGACTGCTGCGGGGTTATGATGAGAGAGGGATAAACACAGGTGAGCACATTTAACATGCAGAGTATCTACTGATGATGTGAAACTGAACACATATAGTCAAACACTACTTACAAGACCTGAGATTGTGAGGATAGGTTTACATTCTTTTCTTAACACTTTTATTTAATTGCAACAGAAGAAAAGTTTAAATGGATATTCCACTCAAAAAATGAAAATTCTGTCATCTACTCATCCTCATGTCATTCCAAACCTGTTTGAATTTTCTTCTTCTGAATATAAAATACAGAATTAAAATTTGAGTAGACTATGCTTTTAAAGCTTATGCTGACCTATTTTCTTGGGAAAAGTAGCTGCAGAGAATAATTTTTTTTTCAGAAGCTTTTTGAAGTAAAGCTTGACTTAGTTCAAATTCTATAAATCATGCTGCACATTACAGAGATGAACACTGATAGCAGGGTTGAGCCTGGTCCGTACCTGGATGGATGGGAGATTTCGTACATTAGATTTAACAAAACCAGTCAGAGAAGTTGCATTCAAGCACTGCAGCACCTCATGCTTTCTAGGGCCAAACACAATAACATCGGTTTTATTTTCATTAAGCTTTAATGAATCAATGAACTGACAAACTACGCAATATCACGTTCATTATCGCAGATGAATGGCCTTCGATAGGCTAATGAACGCGATATATATTGTCAGTGATCTACGGCTCTGTCTATTAAATGCGCTCTATTTGATAGCAGGTGATGGCGATTTAGCGCTAATCACAGAACCAGATTTACTGACTAAATGTGCATGATCATATCGTTAGGTATATCGCCTAGCCCTAGGAGTAACCCAATGGTAAAAGGTCAGTCAACGGAGTAAGATCTTCTACCAAATTTCCGACAAAAAAGGAAATCCAGTTTATTTTTCATGATAAAATCGTTGAGTATAAAAGTTTTGTTTCCCACGGATAGAACATTGAGTAAAGCCATTTGCATTGTGGCATTTTCTTTGGTCATCTGCCGCTCGATGCAGACGGAGCGAAGATTCCGCAGCTCAATGCTTCTCGTACAGACGGGTGACCATCCCGATTGTCTCACAAAGGCCGCGCCAAGCACGCCAGTCGTGAAGCGCCGATACATTTTTCGTTTAACATCTCTCCTATCCGCAATTGTTGATCCTGGACGAAATACGTCAATGAGTTTTCTGCCACCCATGGTCCGTTTCAGTTTCACAATAACACCGCCGCGTTTTCCGCGCTTCCTACGTCGGCGTCTTCGTAGCGGCACAGGTGCACGGAGGGAGGAAACCCGATCCCTTAAAATCGTCTTTAGAAGGAACATCTCCGCTGCTTATCGTATAGCTATATATTTGAGCGAGTTAATTAACCTGGTAATGAAACGCATCATATTACCATAGATTTTGTATTTATTTGACTTTTTCTTTCTTTGTTTCTTTCCCTTTTTTTGCCACAGATAAAACATGCCGAAAAGAAGGGACGTCTTAGCACTCTTTTTGATTTTGTTACCGTGGACTTTACTGATCACATTTTGGCAACAGCTTGCTGGCTACCCATTGATTCCAGTTCCTAAAGGTAAATAATAACATCAATCTTATCTTTTAAATGCTACACCGAGAATGTACACATTTAGTGAAATGCCTTTGGCCCATGCTGTTGGCACATCCGGTTGCTGGTCTAGTATGACTGATAGGCTACATGTATATTTCGTTGCAAAGAAGATAAAACACTGTGGCTGTTTGAAATCTGAACAATATAAAGAGAGAGAGAAAAAAAGAAAAACGTACAAAAAGGTAAATGTAAACACAAAGACACTTTTACGGACTTTTAAATGAAATGTTCCCTCCTGGTGGAATGATGAGTCCTTAGCCATCTTCAAGAATCGGCTTAAAACCCATCTCTTCCATCTTTATTTGACCCTCTAACTTTAACGCTCACTATTCTAATCCTATTCTTTAAAAAATCGAACTATCTTTCTAATCTTTTTGTATTCCATTTTCTTTTCATTTATTATGCAATTGTGTGTGTGTGCGTGTGTGTAAAGGCCTCTAATACTAGCTTGCTCTATCCTTTTTTTTATTCTGTTTTTTTTATTATATTATTTAAAAGCCCATGCTACGTGTACTTTTAAGCTAACTGAGACTTGTTATAGCACTTATATATCATTGCTCTTTTTGCTGTTTTTGATTGCTTCCACTGTCCTCATCTGTAAGTCGCTTTGGATAAAAGCGTCTGCTAAATGAATTAATGTAAATGTTGTAAACCTCAGTCTGTAAAAATAAGATATCATAATTCTTAAATGCATTATTATGTTGGATTGGCATCTGCCTTAGTTTCACTTTTAAATCGGTTAAAAATAGAAGTAAATAAGATTTCCTTCAAACTGACAAGCTAAACCAACCTATCTGATTATTACAGGGTCAGGGCTCCTTAATAATTGATGTCTGATCAGCCCATGCAGTCCCACAACGAGCTCACAACAAACAAATTTATTCTTTTTCTAGTTTAAGAGCTTTTTAAAATGAAATATTATGGCGATTGCACACAAAGCACCCATTAGAACACACCAAGAGTTAAATTCAGATGTTTGTGAGCTGTTAAAGTGAGAAAATTAAAGACAGCGCGAGACAGCTTCTGAATACTGGAAGGAAAAAAAAGTCTACTTACAGAAACTACAGCCTTTTACATTAAAACACTGCGGTGAATCAACACAAAGCAAGAAGAATATATTACAAAACGAGTGCTTGTGAGATATTTTTGTCTAAGGGCAGAATAACATCGATCTCTCGAGCCCCAGAGGACGGTAATTCTGGCTTTTCATTAGTAGAACGGACAAATCACATACAAGATTATTTCAAAATACATAATAGCTTGGTGAATATAAACTGTTGAGAAATAAATTGGAAGTTGATCATGATACTGGATTTGAATATTAATATCTGCTTTCTGTCTTCAATTTTAATCTATAAAAAACAGAAAATCATACGTCTTGGCTGCTTTTTTGCATACGTTTATGTATTCACATTAAAGTATTTTTTATTTATTTTTTTTGCTCCAAGCATTCATCTATATTTAATTAAATCAATGACATGTTATTTTACATTTGATGTCCATTTCTGCATCTAAACACTTAAAACCCTAAAATATGCTCTATTATATTATTGTTATCAATTTGTTTATCGTCCAGTTTAACTGGTGTACACTTTTATTTTCATAATAAAACTTTTTTTGTTAGATTATAATTAGATTAGACCGTTACAGTGGTCTGTAATAAATATTAACAGTCCCCTTTCATAATGCTGTTCAGAAATGAAGGCCACAATGCTAATGTTGTCCACACGATGGAGCCACAGGATACCAAATACTTCAAGATCTGTTGATGTGCATAAATAAAAAATGAATAAATATTATTATTTTTTTTAATAAACTTTAATAAAGCCCAATATAGTAATTATGCAAAAACGATAATCTCCTAAATACCATTAAATTTGATCTTATTTTAATAGTATTGACAACATATTTCTCAAGTTATCACACATTACTGAAAAAGTAAAGAAGGGACACTATATTAGTTATCTATTTTCATGTTGTGCATCTAATAGTACTCATATAAGGACTCATAATTTACTTGAAAAGAGACACGTCCATTTGTGTAATGGCATCATCTACACAAACCATTGTGCTTGGACCCCTAATGATCACCTTGACTTAAACCACATTGTTTCAGTTACCTTCTGTGTCGTTGCCCACAACGCTTCAGTGACAGGACTGTGAAATAGCAAACGGGAAAAAAGGCACGAGTTAATTCGCATCCATCTAGCCAATTCTGTTGAAGCTTTTGTCATAGCCTAGGCTTTTTATTAGAACAGAAAACAGCAATCCAGGTCCATAGAAAAATACTGCAAGGCAGCTCAAGAACGCTGGACACACATGTACTCGGCTCTTTTAGGCCGAGGCCAAGCCAACATCAAAGTTCGAAAGTCGAACTTTATCTTCTAGTTCTTTCTACTATTTATGTATTTAAGAGATTTTACAGTGTTTGAATTTTCAGCAATAAAGCCATTAAATCTAGGCAGTGTGTTGGGAAATGATTTCTTGTAAATGAAAAATGTGCAATGCAAAACAAAGAAATTAAACCTAAAACCGGCACGGCCATAAAGAGACATCAGAATTTAAAGCTATTTCTAATCTTGGATATTGATATTGTATGCCCGAGGTATTAATTGATTGATATGCTTGTTTGAATGCTTGTTTGACAATGCATACATACATACGTTTGCATATGTGTTTTTGTTGAGTATCTTATTTCACAGAGACATGTACATATGTGTATGTATACTGAACAAACCAGTCAGTATCTGGTGTGACCACCATTTGCCTCATAAAGTGCAACACATCTCCTTCACATAGAGTTGATCAGGTTGTTGACTGTGGCCTGTGGAATGTTGGTCTACTCCACTTCAATGGCTGTGCGAAGTTTTTGGATATTGGAAGGAACTGGAAGACGCTGTCGTATACGCCAATCCAGAGTATCCCAAACGGACATGCTAGTAACTTGTTAATCATGCTAGCGACATGCTAGTCACTTGCTAATCATGCTAGGAACATGCTAGGCACATGCTAATCATGCTAGAAACATGTTAGTGACATGCTAGTAACTTGTTAATCATGCTAGCAACATGCTAGTCACTTTCTAATCATGCCAGGAACATGCCATGCTAATTGTGCTAAAAACATGCTAACAACATGATAATCATGCTTGCAACATGCTAGTGACATGCTCGTCACTTGCTAATCATGCTAACAACATGCTAATCAT